>NC_142796.1:19334216-19364216 GCF_049724085.1 Artemia sp. Qi Xiang Cuo | reverse complement strand
GAAAATTTTTAAAGTCTGACAGATGATGTCATTGATTGATTGATCTGTCAAGAAAGGGGAAATTAATTTGTTGTTTCTGAGGGGAATTATTGATTCACGATAGGTGAATTGAGGTCGACAGCACAGGTGTTCCAAGGTCGATGTTGTTGTAAGTGCACGCTCTCAGCGAATGTCAAGGTCGATGTTGTTGTTGTTGACACACTTTGATTGCGCAATCACGTTCTCGGAAATTCACTTCCCCCTCGAGTCCTAGATCAATAACATTGTTCCCGTTAGAATTCAATACGCATGTGCAACCTTCGTTCCGGAGTTATTACACAGAGAAACATCAAATAAATCGACCTTGGAAAAAGAGGTCATTGACCCCATTAACCAAGTGTTCTCCCTAGGGAGACTATGCCCATATATGGTGCCCTGTCAGTATTCTATGCCCATAAAAGGAGCCCTGACACGAGTAGCACCCCCATCTCTACTGACGATCAGAAAAAAATTTGACCCTTTTTGGGGGCCCATGTTCAAAAACTAAAACTACGGGGACTAAATTATCCCCTTGGTCCAGGAACTTACATTCTTAAATTAAAGCCTTTTTGGCTTATATTTTATAGATAACTAAAGAAAGAAACAAGTTTTTTGAACTGAAAATAAGGAGCGACAGTAAAACGTAAAATGGACAGAAATTATTCCGTATAGGAAAGGGGCTATCCCATCCTCAACACCTCATTCTTTACGCCAGAGTTTTTTATTGTTTTGAAAATGTGGAGTTGGGACAAAGAGTCAAATTTTAGCGTAAAGAGCGAGACGTTGAGGAGGGGACAACCCCTTTTATATACGGAATAATTTCTGTTCATTTTAAGTTTTAACGTCAATCCTTACTTTCAGTTAAAAAAAAAACTTGTTAAAAAAAAAATAATTTCTGAACATTTTTCAATTAATGCCGGTTGGAATTTGGTTTACCGTACATGAAAAATTAAAACAAAATTTTTATATTAATTTTGGCAGGTTCATTCAGTATATGAAGAGTTGTCCCCTCCTCAATACCTTTCTCTTTACGCTAAAGCTGTTAGGACTTTTAAAAAAAAGCTTCCTATTCTAATTAAACGGTCCCCGTGTCGCAGTAGTCGTTCGTAAAAAAGGGACAAACTGTCAAACTTCAGCGTAAAGAGCAAGGTATTGAAAAGGGGGCAACCCTTCATACATAGAATAATTTATGCTCGCTTAGAGTTTTAATGTTGCTTTTTACTTTCAGTTCAAAAAACTTGTTTTTTTTAATTTAAATTTCTGACCATTTTTGAAATAATGCCGCTAAATCTGACTTCCTCTTCATGAAATATACCCCCCTCCCTGTGTCATGGATAACTCCTCCTCGGAAATTTAATCCAAGATAAAGTGCGCCCCCCACCATCAAATTCCCTCCAGACAGTTCCATCCTCACTGAAAATCCCCCCTCGCCATAAAATTGCTTGAGGACGATTCAGGCTGAAAAATTCTTTCATTTGAATAGATAACAAATGAAAGGTTTTTTGGTAGAAAACAGTCTTCTTGGCCCAAGGAGGTTTGGCCACAAGTTCAAAACTGGTCAACAAACCTTTTTAGATCCATTTCAAGGCCCGCTAACACCCAGCAATATATTGGTGTTTCTTGGCCCGAGAAACGATCCCTGGCATCTGTACTTCGATAAAGATTGGCAAGGCTTTCAGGTTAGCTTAGAATCAACTTCAATGTTTATGGCCTTGGAAACATGTTTTCATGCCCATAATGTACATTGGAAGGCCCAGGGTTTAATTTTTAGATGAAGCTGATGAGTTAAGTCTTTTCTGTTTTTTTAACTTTTTCAAAATTATCTTTTTGTCACTATATCACGGGACGGGGACATTGTCCTTGTGACAAACGGAATTACCAAAGCAGGTGAAGGCAAGGGGAATGCATTTTCTTATCTGATTCTAACCTAAGTTTGTCCTGGGACAAAAACAGGTCAATAACGATAAAATCACATCAGCTTATTTATCACCAGATGTTTTGAGTTGTTGCATGCTGTTTGGTGGAACGAGTCGTTTGGATCATAATCTAATCGGATCGTCTGTTATTTGTAACAACAGAGCTATTTTATGGAAGAATACGTTTCTATGTTATCTTGAAGCTTAAAACTAAAGTGTATTGAATACTACACAATTCAAGAAACTTGAGGGCTCTTAGAATTACTAAAACCAACCGCCTTTTAGTGTAATCAGAGTAAACTAAGTTTTCAATCGAAAAACTTTTCAAATAGCTCGTGGTAACGAAGTAAGGCAACCCGGTTCAATTGTATCCAAAACTCTAAAAAACGAAATTTTAATACCAATAGATGTATCAAAGAATTTTCTTTTTATGCTGATGTCAAATATATAAATTTCATTAAGTTTAGTCTTACCCATCAAAGGTTGTGAGCCTGAGAAAATTTTCCTGATTTTCAAAAAAATGGGGAAACAGCCCCTAAAAGTCAAGTGACCTCAATAAAAATCACACCATCAAATTCAGCGTATCAGAGAACCCTACAGTAAAGGCTTAAAGTTCCTTTCTTCAAAAATGTGGAATTTTGTATTTTTTGCCAGAAGAGATCACGGATGCGTGTTTATTTGTTTTTGTTTTTTTTCCCAGGGGTGATCGTATCGACCCAGTGATCCTAGAATATTCAGAGGGAACTCATTTGAACGGAATTTAAGAGTTCTAGTGCCCTTTTTAAGTGACAAAAAAAATTGGAGGGCAACTAGGCCCCCACCCCGCCCCTTTTTTCCCAAAATCGTCCAATTAAAATTTTTAGATAGTCATTTTGTTCATCATAGTTAAAAGGTCCAATTACTATGCCTTTGGGTATAACATGGCCCACCCCCCTCCAGCCCCAGGGGAATGGTCTTTAAGTTATAAAATTTGCTCATTGTTTGCGCATAGTATTTGTTATTGGGATGTATGCATACATCTTCGGGTTGTAGGGGGGAAACATTTTCTGCTGGGAATTTCTCCATGAGAGAATTTTCCATGGGAGGAAAGTTTTCAGGGAGTAAACTTGTCAGGGAAAATTATACACTGGGGGAATTAGGCCAGAATTCTTATACAAAATTCTTTCTGTATGCTTTGCTTTCTCTTTTTCGTCTCAACTTTACGCGTGGAGGGTTTAAGAGTAATTGTCCGGGGTAAATTTTCACCGGGATTGAATTGTCTAGAGCGGTGTTTCTAAAACTTATTTGGACACTGTACCATTTTAACCCACAATATATTTAGGTACCCCTTCTCAGTTATCGGTAATAAGCAAACTATAGCTAAAATATAAATAAAATTGCCATTTCTAGAGATAAAGGGTAGTTTTTTTTTTATTGGTCGGACACATACCCCCTAAAAATTGTTTCATACCCCCAAGGGGTACGCGTATCACAGTTTGAGTATCACTTGTCTAGAGGATATTTCCATAGGGAGGGGCTTTCTCCATGAAGATGGAGCCAGATTTCCTGGCATCATTAAAAAAAAAATGATCAGAAATTAAATGAACAAACAAGTTTTTTCAACTGGAAGTAAGGAGCAACATTAAAACTTAAAATGAACAGAAATGTTTAGGTATATACAGGGGTTTTCCCCCTTCTCAGCACCTCGTTCTTTACGCTAAAGTTTGAATGTTGTCCCAATTCTTTAATAATGACTCCTGAAACACAAGGGCCGTTTAATTGGAACAATAAGATGCTTTTTTTTTAAAGTACTAAAAAACTTTACCGTAAAGAACGAAGTGTTGAGGAGGGGACAGCCCCCCTCATATACGTAAAATTTTCTGTTCGTTTTAAGTTTTGATATTGCTCCTTACTTTCTTTCGAAAAAAATTGTGTTTTTTTAATTTAATTTTGTCAGGAGCCAACAATGGGCTTAGTTCCGCGTCGTATCTACGAGTTAAGCGGCGTTGTCGCAACGCACGTATGTTAAGCGGTAAAGTCAGGTTGTGATATAACCTTTCATATTAGGCTGATATACAAAGAACCATCATAATTATCGTCAAACATAATCGCTATCATCAGGACCAAATTATTAGAAAATTAAAATTGTGGAATGCAGGTACAGATTCAAGCTCCAATTTAGCATGAAAGGCTTTCTACGAAAGTTCACTTATCAATTTTCAAAACTTATTAATTAGTTAATTACATATAAGGCTCAAGTCTAATTAGCGCTTTCTAGGTTTCGGACAAAATTCGCACTGTAAGATTATAAAACATAACGTAAAGTCTGTAGTTATGTTAGTGTGAAAGATTCTGCGGCATAGTGTTAAGGAATTATTAGGATTTGGAAATTTCTGGCCAGTATATTAAGCACACCCCTTTGGAATTATATTTTGACAATACCGTGGTGTATAGCTTTTACCGTCTTAACAGCTTATAAGACCTGATGTTTGAAAATAAAAATTTCGACAATTGTGTACTTGGTGCATGGCCTGACAGTGGCCATGTTTTCGTTATTACTGAGTGTTTGACATTTACAACTTTGATGACATTTAGCCTACTAGCATATCCGTTAGCTTTAATGTAGGTTTCAACGTTGTAGCCGAAGACACGAGAAGCGTAAATTTTAACCGGATCCTTTAACCTTCCTTATGTTCTTAAGTTGAATTAAAAAGAAATTGTGCTTTTTGTTATTTCTATCTCTTCTGTAGAAACTCGATCCTTAGTTATCACACTGCCTAAGTAAAGAAACTACTTAAACGACTTTCACACTAGGGCCGGAATTTTCTATTCTAAGCGGCGAGGTTATGTTATGGTATAAACTTCCCCACTTAAGCAAGACCTTTCACACAAGGTAGATCACACCCTTATCTAACATCATCGCAATCATAGTTATCAAACTATTAAAAAATAGAACTTTGAATAGAGATGAACATTTAAGCTCCGATCAGGTTGAAAAATATTCTAGAAAAAAAGTTTATCGATTTGTTTTTGAAAATTTACTAATTGCTCATCCTGAAATTGTATTTTATTGCTGTTAAAGAAAATAACGCTGCATATACTGACGTAAAGCAAAATTCTAAGCAGACCACGAGTTATTTTGCACTACCTTCGTTACGGACAGAAAATTACGCTACATGATCACATAACGAAACATAAAGTTTTAAGCTATGCTAGTGTGAAAGGTTTCACGGTTTAGCTTGAAAGAAACAATACTCCTTCACCTGTCCTACTGCCTAGCCATATGGGTACCGTGCCTGCCCTAATATATTCTCGGCGACTGTCTAGAATTTATTTTTACGTTGCGATTTATCGGCTAACATTTGATTTACCTAGGGATCCCAAAGACGGGGGAGGCGGGGGCTGTTAGAAAGTACATCTAGAGAATGGCTGTTACAGTTACGTTAAATAATTGTTTTTATTGTGGCTAAGCCATATTAGCCTATATAGCCTATGTAGCCATATTAGCAGAGCTTTTGCTATTCCTCGAAAACATAAGTAAATTTGTATAAAAGTGCGCTAGCTGATATGGCTTCCTTAAAAACTGTTGTCCTTAATCATCATTATACTAATTGCGCCATTTCTTTTCGAATGAAAGTCAAGATCGACATTAAAACTTAAAACGAACAGAAATTATTACCATATTTTTACCATATTATTACCATTCGGATTAGGATTAAGTTCTTAAAAATAAAGGTTTACTTAATAAGTGACATGTTACTCTCAAGATCAACAATCAGACTTTTCATCCTTTAAGCATTCCAAAAAAAAGAAGGTACGAAAGATAATATTACAATCCGTTTTTAGGAATATTTTTGTATAGAATAGTATATATATTTAAATAAAAAAAACAAGTTTTTTAAACTGAAAGTAAGGAGCGACATTAAAACTTAAAACAAACAGAAATTATTCCGTATATGAAAGGGCTGTCCCTCCTCAACGCCTCGCTCTTTACGCTAAAGCTTTTTATTGTTTAAAAAAATAAAGTTGTAAGACAGAGTCAAACTTTATCGTAAAGAGCGAGGCGTTGAGGAGGGGACAACACCTTTCATATACAAAATAATTTCAGTTTGTTTTAAGTTTTAATGTCACTTCTTACTTTCAGTTAAAAAAACTTGTTTTTTTTATTTAATTTCTGATCGTTTTTTAGTTAATGCAGCTTTTATTTTGGCTAACCGTCATTGAATAAGTAAACAAAATTTGCATAAAATTTTTACTTTTCTTTTGCTAAATGGATGTCTTTACAAATTAACTTACGTAACTAACATCTATATTCGTATATTTTTCTTCTAGCAAAAAATACAAAGTTGCAGATTTTTGCAGATATGAGCTTGAAACCTATGTAATATGGTTTTCTGAAACGCTGAATCTGACGGTGTGATAGTAGAGTAAGGGGTTATACTTTGCCAAGGTCCCTGTACCAAACAGGTTTCTGGTGGGTATAGTCTGGTTTGGTGGGTACAATCTGGTTTGGTGGGTATAATCTGGTTTGGTGGGTATAACCTGGTTTGGTGGGTACAGTCTGGTTTGGTGGGTATAGTCTGGTTTGATGGGTATTGTCTGGTTTGATGGGTATAGTCTGGTTTGGTTTTTCAAAGAGAGTGAGTATGTTATTTGCTTGCGGGCATAGGAATTCCCATGTTATTTGCCTGCATGTATGGGAATTCAGATGTTATTTGCTTGCGTGTATAGGAATTCCCATGTTATTTTCTTGCGTGTATAAGAATTCCCTTGTTATTTGCTTCCATTTATAGGAATTCCCATGTTATTTGTTTGCGTGTATAGGAATTCCCATGCTATTTTAAGGGCTTATGTCCCCCCCCATGCTATTATAAAATTTTATATCCCCTTCCTATGCTATTCCAGGAGCTTATGTTCCTTCCTATGCTATTATAAGGGCTTTTCCGTGCGGTTTTTCTTTACTTTGTACCCATTAAAAACAAAATTTTTGTGCTAAATAAGTAGTTCTTATATCTTTTAAAAAAGCTTTACGGGGTTTGAGAGACTCGATTGCCTGATTCCGTGTGGTTTTTCTTTAATTGGTGCCCATTAAAAACACAATTTTTGTGTTAAATAAGTAGTTCTTGTATCTTTTAAAAGAGCTATACGGGGTTTGAGACACTCTGTTGCCTGATTCCGTTTGGTTTTTCTTTACATTGTGCTCATTAAAAACGGAATTTTTGTGTTAAATAAGTAGTTCTTGTATCTTTTAAAAGAGCTTTACGGGGTTTGAGAGACTCGGTTGTCTGATTCCGTGTGGTTTTTATTTACTTGGTGCCCATTAAAAACGAAATTTTTGTGTTAAATAAGTAGTTTTTGTATATTTTAAAATAGCTTTAAGGGGTTTGACAGACTCAGTTGCCTGATTCCGTGTGGTTTTTCTTTACTTAGTGCTCAATAAAAAAGAAGTTTTTGTGTTAAATTAGTCGTTTTTGTATCTTTTAAAATATATTTAATGGGTTTTAGAGACTCAGTTGCTTGATTATGTGTGGTTTTTCTCTACTTAGTGCTCATTAAAAACGAAGTTTTTGTGTTAAATAAGTAGTTATTGTATCTGTTAAAAGAGCTTTAAGGGGTTTGAGAGACTCGGTTGCCTGATTCCATGTGGTTTTTATTTACTTGTTGCCCATTAAAAAAAAAATTTTATTAACACATTCTACACTGTGAGCAGTGTAAAAAAAAATCCTCTTGATATTATTTGAAGACATCATTACATAAAATTTTTTTTATTTTTTTTTGTACGTATCTTAAAATGACAAAATATGCTTACGGCTCTAACAATTGTGCTCTATGATTGGTCAGAGACACGATGTGGCTTTCCCACTCGTATTCTATGTCAGGTTATCGACACTACCTAGTCTATTGCATGTATTAAATCAGTATTTTTTACGCAGTGGAACGATAAACACATAAGTCATATCTTAAAAAAAAAGTGAAGATGGAGCATTTTAATAGACTGTGTTCACATAATCATGTTATTGTAACATTGTATGCCGACAAGGAGAAGTATTTGAGCTACGAAATAAAAAAATACGGTAGCATTCTTGGAACTCTATGTTTACATTGTCATGACAGTAAATACTTCCATTTCTTTGGAATGGCAATAAAGATCAACTTTTGTGGTGATGGTTATCCGAGATTGAGATCTCCAGAGATGATTGCACTCAAAGAGAATGCCAACATGAAAATAATCGTTGATGATAGAGGACAACTCCTTGCTACTGTTGCAGGTAACACATTACCTACTGATATATCCAATCGTCAGCTTTCGGCTATTAGCATTCAACGGAAGGTCAATAAAAGAAAGGCCTACTCTTCTACTAATATCGTAAACCATATCATGTCTACGTGCCAAACTGTTACCTGTGTAAAAATAATGTGATAATAGACAGTGAAATTGCCAGAAAAAAAAGGGCATTGTCAGAAAATATCACTATGGAATATAAACATGAATCGATGAAAAACAAAGCACCAACAAACGTTACTGCCATTGATCAAACAGTCAATGAACCAAATAATATCAAAGACGAAAAGCATATTGAGCCTGTTGATGAGACACCAGTAAAAACTGTGTATGACTCAAAATGGAATAATGATTATTCTACTGATTACGAAATAATAGAAGACAATAGCTACAATATCAAGAGAGAACATGGTGAACTACTTTATGGAACAGATTCAAAATGTCCAAAGTTAATCATTGATATTAATAATGTATCATAATATATTTTTGTATTAATATTCTACATAGCATTATTTCATTAAAAATATTACATTGTTATGTGTTCATTATTTTTAGAGTAAGCTAAGCTAGCATATCAAACGTTTAGAATCTCTATTAAAAACATTGGAGATGTAAGAAAAGGAATTTGCATACATCTATTGTCAGACACATGGGATGGCATTGACAAAATCTATGTATCAGAATGAATAAATTCATCATCAACATACTTTATCAGATATCTCGGAAAAAATTGGTAAAATATAAATGTCACAGTGAATAATATATTTTTATCAACATCCTTTGTCAGATACATCAAAGAAAATTAACAAAATCTAAATTTCAGAATGAATAAATGCTTTAACAACATCCTTTATAGGATACGTCAGATAAAATTGATATAATCTAAGTATCAGAGTGACTAAATTCTATATCAACATCCTTTTCTCAAATACATAGGATAAAATTGACAAATTCTAAGTGTTAGAGTGAATAAATTTTTTTTATCAACATCCTTTGGCAGATACATCGGATAAAATTGACAAAATCTAAATTTCAGAATGAATAAATTCATTATCAACATCCTTTTGTCGGATATGTCGGATAAAATTGATAAAATCTAAGTAACAGAGTGAATATTTTTTTTAACAGCATCCTTTGTCAGATACATCGAATAAAATTGATAAAATATAAGTGCCAGAGTGAATATTTTTTTTTACTATCAACATTTTTTGTCAAGTACATCAAATAAAATTGACAAAATCTGAATTTCAGAATGAACAAATTCATTATCAGCATCCTTTGTCGGATATCTTAGATGAAATTGACGAAATCTAAGTGTCAGAGTGAATAAATTCTATATCAACATCCTTTTCTCGGATACATAGGATAAAATTGACAAAATCTGAATTTCAGAATTAATAAATTCATTATAAAAATCCTTTGTCTGATATGTCGGATAAAATTGACAAAATCTAAATTTCAGAATGAATAAATTCTATAACAATATCCTTAATCAGATATGTCGGGTAAAATTGACAAAATCTAAGTATCAGAGTGACTACATTCTATATAAACATCCTTTTGTCACACATATGACAAAATTGACAAATTCTAAGCGTTACTGTAAATAAATTTTTTTTTATCAACATACTTTGTCAGATACATCAAATAAAATTGACAAAATCTAAATTTCAGAGTGAATAAATTCATTATCAACATCCTTTATCGAATATGTCGGATAAAACTGACAAAGTATAAGTGTCAGAGTGAATAATTTTTTTTTTATTAACATCCTTTTTCAGATACATCAAGTAAAATTGACAAAATCTAAATTTCAGAATAAATGAATGCTTTAACAACATCCTTTATCGGATATGTCGGATAAAATTGACAAAATCTAAGTGTCAGAGTGAATAAATTTTTTTTATCAACATCCTTTGACAGATACATCAGATAAAATTGACAAAATCTAAATTTCAGAATGAATAAATTCATTATCAACATCCTTTGTCGGATATGTCGGATAAAATTGACAAAATCTAAATTTCAGAATAAATAAATGCTATAACAATATCCTTTGCCAGATACATTGAATAAAAGTGATAAAATATAAGTGCCAGAGTAAATATTTTTTTTTATTATCAAAATCCTTTGTCAGATACATCAAATAAAATTGACAAAATCTAAATTTCAATATAAATAAATGCTTTAACAACATCCTTTATCGGATATTCCGGATAAAATAGACAAAATCTAAGTGACAGAGTGAATAAATTTTTTTTATCAACATCCTTTTCTCGGATACTTAACGGATATGTCGGATAAAATTGACTTAATATAAGTATCAAAGTGACTAAATTCAATATAAACATCCTTTTCTCAGATAAATAGGATAAAATTTACAAATTTTAAGTGTTAGAGTGAATAACTTTTTTTATCAACATCCTTTGGCAGATACATCGGATAAAATTGAAAAAACCTTAATTTCAGAATGAATAAATTCATTATCAACATCCTTTGTCGGATATGTCAGATAAAATTGACAAAATCTAAGTATTAGAGTTAATATTTTTTTTTAACAACATCCTTTGCCCGATACATCAAATAAAATGGATACAATATAAGTGCCAGGGTGAATAATTTTTTTTTATCAACATCCTTTGTCGGATACATAAAATAAAATTGAAAAAATCTAAATTTCAGAATAAATAAATGCTTTAACAACATCCTTTATCGGATATGTCAGATAAAATTGACAAAATCTAAGTATCAGAGTGACTAAATTCTATATCAACAACCTTTTCTCGGATACATAGGATAAAATTGACAGAATCTAAGTGTTATAGGGAATAAATTTTTTTATCAACATCCTTTCTCGGATACATAGGAAAAATTGACGAAATCTGAATTTCAGAATGAATAAATTCATTATCATCATCATTTTTCGGATATGTCGGATAAAATTGACAAAATCTAAATTTCAGAATGAATAAATGCTATAACAATATCCATTATCGGGATATGTCGGATAAAATTGACAAAATCTAAGTATCAGAGTGACTAAATTCTATATCAACATCCTTTTCTCGGATACATAGGATAAAATTGACAAATTCTAAGTGTTAGAGTGACTAATTTTTTTTTTCAAAATCCTTTTCTAGATACATCGGATAAAACTGACAAATTCTAAGTGTTAGAGTGAATAAATTTTTTTATCAACATCCTTTGTCGGATATGTCGGATAAAATTGACAAAATCTAATTTTCAGAATGAATAAATGCTAATAACAATATCCTTTATCGGATATGTCGGATAAAAATTGACAAAATTTAAATATCAGAATGAATAAATGCTTTAACAACATCCTTCATCGGATTTGTCGGATAAAATTGACAAAATCTAACTATCAGAGTGACTAAATTCTATATCAACATCCTTTTCTCGGATATATAGGATAAAATTGACAGAATCTAAGTGTCAGAGTGAATAAATTTTTTTATCAACATCCTTTTCTCGGATACAAAGGATAAAATTGACAAAATCTGAATTTCAGAATGAATAAATATATTATCAACATCCTTTGTCGGATATGTCGGATAAAATATACAAAATCTAAATGTCAGATTGAATAAATGCTATAACAATATCCTTTATTGAGTATGTTTGATAGAATTAACATAATCTAAGTATCAAAGTGACTAAATTCTATATCAATGTCCTTTTCTCGGATAAATATGATATAATTTGCAAATTCTAAGTGTTAGAGTGAATAATTTTTTTTTTCAACATACTTTTCCAGATAAATCAGTTAAAACTTACAGAATATCAATGTCAGATTGAATAGTTTGTTTTTATCAACATCCTTTGTCGGATATGTCGGATAAAATTGACAAAATCTAAATTTCAGAATAAATAAATGCTATAAAAATATCCTTTATCGGATATGTCGGATAAAAATTGACAAAATTTAAATATCAGAATGAATAAATGCTTTAACAACATTCTTCATCGGATTTGTCGAATAAAATTGACAAAATCTAAGTATCAAAGTGACTAAATTCTATATCAACATCCTTTTCTTGGATACATAGGATAAAATTGACAAAACCTGAATTTCAGAATGAATAAATTCATTATCAACATCCTTTGTCGGATATTTCGGATAAAATTGACAAAATCTAAATTTCAGAATGAATAAATGCTATAACAATATCCTTAATCGGATATGTTGGATAAAATTGACAATATCTAAGTATCAAAGTGACTAAATTCTATATCAACATCCTTTTGTCACAAATAGGATAAAATTGACAAATTCTAAGTGTCAGTGTGAATACATTTTTTTATCAACATCCTTTGTCAGATACATCAAATAAAATTGACAGAATCTAAATTTCAGAGTGAATAAATTCATTATCAACATCCTTTATCGAATATGTCGGATAAAATTGACAAAATATAAGAGTCAGAGTGAATAATTTTTTTTATCAACATCCTTTGTCAGATACATCAAGTAAAATTGACAAAATCTAAATTTCAGAATGAATGAATGCTTTAACAACATCCTTATCGGATATGTCGGATAAAATTGACAAAATCTAAGTGTCAGAGTGAATAAATTTTTTTTATCAACATCCTTTGACAGATACATCAGATAAAATTGACAAAATCTAAATTTCAGAATGAATAAATTCATTACCAACATCCTTTGTCGGATATATCGGATAAAATTGACAAAATCTAAATTTCAGAATGAATAAATGCTATAACAATATCCTTTGCCAGATACATCGAATAAAATTGATAAAATATAAGTGCCAGAGTGAATATTTTTTTATTATCAACATCCTTTGTCAGATACATTAAATAAAATTGACAAAATCTAAATTTCAATATAAATAAATGCTTTAACAACATCCTTTATCGGATATTCCGGATAAAATAGACAAAATCTAACTGGGAGAGTGAATAAATTTTTTTTATCAACATTCTTTTCTCGGAAACTTAACTTATATGTCGTATAAAATTGACATAATAGAATTATCAAAGTGACTAAATTCTATATCAACATCCTTTTCTGAGACACATAGGATAAAATTTACAAATTCTAAGTGTTAGAGTGAATAACTTTTTTTTATCAACATCCTTTGGCAGATACATCGGATAAAATTGACAAAATATAAATTTCAGAATGAATAAATTCATTATCAACATCCTCTGTCGGATATTTCGGATAAAATTGACAAAATCTAAGTATCAGAGGTAATATTTTTTTTTAACAGCATCCCCTGACAGATACATCGAACAAAATTTCTACAATATAAGTATCAGAGTGAATATATTTTTTTTAATAAAAATATTTTGTAAGAGAAATCAAATAAAATTTAAAAAATCTAAATTTCAAAATAAATAAATGCTTTAACAACATCCTTTATCGGATATGTCAGATAAAATTGACAAAATCTAAGTATCAGAGCGACTAAATTCTATATCAACAACCTTTTCTCTGATACATAGTATAAAATTGACAAAATCTAAGTGTTATAGGAAATAAATTTTTTTTTATCAAAATCCTTTTCTCAGATACATAGGATAAAATTGACGAAATCTTAATTTCAGAATGAATAAATTCATTATCAACATCCTTTTTCGGATATGTCGGATAAAATTGACAAAATCTAAATTTCAGAATGAATAAATGCTATAACAATATCCATTATCGGGATATGTCGGATAAAATTGACAAAATCTAAGTATCAGAGTGACTAAATTCTATATCAACATCCTTTTCTCGGATACATAGGATAAAATTGACAAATTCTAAGTGTTAGAGTGAATAATTTTTTTTTTCAAAATCCTTTGCTAGATACATCGGATAAAACTGACAAATTCTAAGTGTTAGAGTGAATAAATTTTTTTATCAACATCCTTTGTCGGATATGTCGGATAAAATTGACAAAATCTAATTTTCAGAATGAATAAATGCTAATAAAATATCCTTTATCGGATATGTTGGATAAAAATTGACAAAATTTAAATATCAGAATGAATAAATGCTTTAACAACATCCTTCATCGGATTTGTCGGATATAATTGACAAAATCTAACTATCAGAGTGACTAAATCCTATATCGACATCCTTTTCTCGGATACATAGGATAAAATTGACAGAATATAAGTGTCAGAGTGAATAAATTTTTTTTTATCAACATCCTTTTCTCGGATACAAAGGATAAAATTGACAAAATCTGAATTTCAGAATGAATAAATATATTATCAACATCCTTTGTCGGATAAGTCGGATAAAATAGACAAAATCTAAATGTGATAATGAATAAATGCTATAACAATAACCTTTATCGGATATATCGGATTGAATTGACACAATCTAAGTATCAGAGTGACTAAATGCTGTATCAATACCCTTTTCTCGCATAAATATGATATAATTTGCAAATTATAAGTGTTAGAGTGAATAATTTTTTTTTTCAAAATCATTTTCCAGATACATCGGATAAAACTGATAGAATATCAATGTCAGAGTGAATAGATTGTTTTTATCAACATCCTTTGTCGGATATGTCGGATAAAATTGACAAAATCTAAATTTCAGAATAAATAAATGATATAAAAATATCCTTTATTGGATATATCGGATAAAAATTTACAAAATTTAAATATCAGAATGAATAAATGCTTTAACAACATCCTTTATCGGATATGTCGGATAAAATTGACAAAATCTAACTATCAGAGTGACTAAATTCTATATCAACATCCTTTTCTCGGATACATAGGATAAAATTGACAAATTCTAAGTGTAAGAATGAATAAATTTTTTTTCAACATCCTTTTCTCGGATACACAGGATAAAATTGACAAAATCTGAATTTCAGAATGAATAAATGCTATAACAGTATCCTATATCGGATATGTCGGATAAAATAGACAAAATCTAAGTATCAGATTGACTAAATTCTATATCAACATCCTTTTCTCGGATACATAGGATAAAATTGACAAATTCTAAGTGTTAGAGTGAATAAATTTTTTTATCAACATCCTTTGCAAGATACATAGGGTGAAATTGACAAGATCTAAGTATCAGAATTAATAAATTCATTATCAACATCTTTTGTCGAATATGTCGGATAAAATTGACAAAATCTAAGCATCAGAGTGAATATTTTTTTTATCAACATCCTTTGCCAGATACATCGAAAAAAATTGACAGAATCTAAGTGTCAGAGTGAATAAATTTTTTTTTATCAACATCCTTTGTGAGATGCATCGAATAAAAATTGACGAAATTTAAATTTCAGAATGAATGAATGCTTTAAAAGCATCCTTCATCGGACTCGTTGGCTAAAATTGACAAAATCTAATTATCAGCGAGATTAAATTCTACATCAGATACATAGGATAAAATTGACAAAATCTTAATTTCTGAATGAATAAATTCATTATCAACATCTTTCGTCGGATATGTCTGATAAAATAGACAAAATCTAAATTTCAGATTGAATAAATGCTATAAAAACATCCTTTATTTGACATTTTAGATAGAATTGACAAAACCTAAGTATCAGAGTGACTAAATTCTATATCAACATCCTTTTCTTGCATACATAGGATATAATTGGCAAATTCTAAGTGTTAGAGTGAATAACTTTTTTTTATCAACATCCTTTGCCAGATACATAGGATAAAATTGACAAGATCTAAGTATCAGAGTGAATAAATTCATTATCAATATCCTTTGTCGAATATTCTGGATAAAATTGACAAAATCTAAGCATCAGAGTGAATAATTTTTTTTATCAACATCCTTTGCCAGATACATCGAAAAAAATTGACAGAATCTAAGTGTCAGAGTGAATAATTTTTTTTTATCAACATCCTTTCATTTTTTTTTATCAACATCATTTCATTTTTTAAGGTTAATTTAGACGAGGTTACGTGCGCGCACGTAACCTCGTCTAAATTAACCTTAAAAAATGAAATAAATCTATGTTGACTTTGCATGTCTCTCTCACTAGGTATGTGCCGTCGCGGTGTACACTCCATGTCTTTCTTATCAATTTTATCCGATATAGCTGACAAATGATGTTGATAATGCATTTAAAGGTTGTTGATAAAGCATTTATTTACTCTGATACTTAGATTTTGTCAATCTTATTCCATGTATCCAAGAAAATGATATTGATATGGAATTTAATCATTCTGATACTTAGATTTTATCAATTTTATCCGACATATCCGATACAGGATGTTGATAATGAATTTATTCATTCTGACACTTAAATTTTGTCAATTTTATCCGATGTAACTGGCAAAAGGATGTTGATAAAAAAATATTCACTCTAATACTTAGATTTTGTTAATTTTAATCTATGTATCCGAGAAAAGGATGTTGATGTAGAATTTAATCACTCTGATACTTATATTATGTCAATTTTAACCAATGAATCCGATGAAGGATGTTGTTAAATCATTTTTTAATTCTGATATTTAAATTTTTATTCGATGCATCTGACAAAGGATGTTGATAAAAAAAATTTATTCACTCTGACACTTAGATTCTGTCAATTTTTTTCAATGTATCTGGCAAAGGATTTTGATAAAAAAAAATTATTCACTCTGATGCTTAGATTTTGTCAATTTTATCCAACATATTCGACAAAGGATGTTGATAATGAATTTATTCACTCTGATACTTAGATCTTGTCAATTTTATCCTATGTATCTGGCAAAGGATTTTGAAAAAAAAAATTATTCACTCTAACACTTAGAATTTGTCAATTTTATCCTATGTATCCGAGAAAAGGATGTTGATAGAGAATTTAGTCACTCTGATACTTAGATTTTGTCAATTTTATCCGACATATCAGATATAGGATATTGTTATAGCATTTATTCATTCTGAAATTTAGATTTTGTCTATTTTATCCAACATATCCGACAAAGGATGTTGATAATGAATTTATTCATTCTGAAATTAAGATTTTCTCAATTTTATCCTATGTATCTGATTTATAATTTAATCTCTCTTATAATTATATTTTGTAAATTTTAACAAGCAAATCCGATTAAATATTTTTTTCAAAAATTCATTCATTCGTAAATTTAAATTTCGTCAATTTTTATTTGATGTATATCACGAAGGATGCTGATAAAAAAAAATTTATTCAATTCGACAATTGGTTTATGTCATATTGATTCTATGTATATTTAAAATTAATCTAATAAAAAAAAATTATTCAATCTGATACATATATCTTGGCAATATTATCCGACATATTAAACAAAGGATGTTGATAATGAATTTATTCACTCTGACACTCAGATCCTGTCAATTTTTTTCGATGTATCTGGCAAAGGATGTTGATAAAAAAATTTATTCGCTCTAACACTTAGAATTTGTCAATTTTATCCTATGTATCCGTGAAAAGGATGTTGATATAGAATTAAGTCACTCTGATACTTAGATTTTGTCAATTTTATCCGATTTATCCGATATAGGATTGTGTTATATCATTTATTCAGTCTGAAATTTAGACTTTGTCTGTTTTATTTGACACACATTACATAGAATGCTGATAATAATCTTGTTCATTATTAAATGCGATTTTTTCAATTTTATACTTTGGCTCCGAGAAAAGGATTTTTATATAAAAAATTTACTAACTCTGATACTTAGATTCTGTCAATTTTATCCTATGTATCCGAGAAAAGGATGTTGATATAGAATTTAGTCACTCTGATAGTTAGATTTTGTCAATTTTATCCGACAAATCCGATGAAGGATGTTGTTAAAGCATTTATTCATTCTGATTTTTAAATTTTGTCAATTTTTTTCCGCGATATTAGATAAAGGATATTTTTATATCATTTATTTATTCTGAAAATTAGATTTTGTCAATTTTATCCGACTTATCCGATAAAGGATGTTGATAAAAAAAACTATTCACTCGAATAATTAGAATTTGTAAATTTTATAAGATGTATCTATCAAAGGATTTTGAAAAAAAAAGTTATTCACTCTAACACTTAGAATTTGTCAATTTTATCCTATGTATCCGAGAAAAGGATGTTGATAAAGAATTTAGTCACTCTGATACTTAGATTTCGTCAATTTTATCCGACATATCCCGATAATGGATATTGTTATAGGATTTATTCATTCTGAAATTTAGATTTTGTCAATTTTATCCGACATATCCGACAAAGGATGTTGATAATGAATTTATTCATTCTGAAATTCAGATTTCGTCAATTTTCTCCTATGTATCCGAGAAAAGGATGTTGATAAAAAAAAATTATTCCCTATAACACTTAGATTCTGTCAATTTTATCCTATGTATCCGAGAAAAGGTTGTTGATATAGAATTTAGTCACTCTGATACTTAGATTTTGTCAATTTTATTTGACATATCCGATAAAGGATGTTGTTAAAGCATTTATTTATTCTGAAATTTAGATTTTTTCAATTTTATTTGATGTATCTGACAAAGCATGTTGATAAAAAAAAAATTATTCCCTCTGGCACTTATATTTTATCAATTTTATTCGATGTATCTGGCAAAGGATGTTGTTAAAAAAATATATTCACTCTGATACTTAGATTTTGTCAATTTTATCTGACATATCCGACAAAGGATGTTGATAATGAATTTATTCATTCTGAAATTTATATTTTGTCAATTTTATCCGATGTATCTGCCAAAGGATGTTGATAAAAAAAAAATTATTCACTCTAACACTTGTCAATTTGTCAATTTTATCCTATGTATCTGAGAAAAGGATGTTGATATAGAATTTAGTCACTTTGATACTTAGATTTTGTCAATTTTATCCAACATATCCGATAAGTATCCGAGAAAAGGATTTTGATAAAAAATTTATTCTCTCTGTCTCTTAGATTTTGTCAATTTTATCCGACATATCCGGTAAAGGATGTTATTAAAGCATTTATGTATATTGAAATTTAGATTTTGTCAATTTTATTTGATGAATCTGACAAAGGATGCTGATAATAAAAAAAAATATTCACTCTGGCACTTATATTTTATCACTTTTATTCGATGTATCTGGCAAAGGATATTGTTATAACATTTTTTCATTCTGAAATTTAGATTTTGTCAATTTTATACGATATATCTGACAAAGGATGTTGATAATGAATTTATTCATTCTGAAATTTAGATTTTGTCAATTTTATCTAATGCATCTGACAAAGGATGCTGATAAAAAAATTTTGTCAATTTTATCCGACATATCCGATAAAGGGTGTTGTTAAAGCATTTATTTATTCTGAAATTTAGATTATGTCAATTTTATCCGACATATCCGACAAAGGATGTTGATAATGAATTTATTCATTCTGAAGTTTAGATTTTGTGAATTTTATCCAATGTATCTGCCAAAGGATGTTGATAAAAAAAATTTATTCACTCTAACACCTAGAATTTGTCAATTTTATCCTATGTATCTGAGAAAAGGATGTTGATATAGAATTTAGTCACTCTGATACTTAGATTATGTCAATTTTATCCGTCATATCCGATAAAGGATGTTGTTAAAGCATTTATTCATTCTGAAATTTAGATTTTGTCAATTTTACTTGATGTATCTGACAAAGGATGTTGATAAAAAAAAATTATTCAATCTGACACATATATTTTGTCAATTTTATCCGACATATTCGACAAAGGATGTTGATAATAAATTTATTCCCTCTGATACTTAGATCTTGTCAATTTTATCCTATGTATCTGGCAAAGGATGTTGATAAAAAAATTTATTCACTCTAACACTTAGAATTTGTCAATTTTATCCTATGTATCCGAGAAAAGGATGTTGATATAGAATTAATTCACTCTGATACTTAGATTTTGTCAATTTTATCCGACATATCCGATATAGGATATTGTTATAGCATTTATTCATTCTGAAATTTAGATTTTGTCTATTTTATCCGACATATCCGACAAAGGATGTTGATAATAAATTTATTCATTCTGAAATTCAGATTTTGTCAATTTTATCCTGTGTATCCGAGAAAAGGATGTTGATAAAAAAAAAATTATTTACTCTGACACTTAGATTCTATCAATTTTATCCTATGTATCCGAGAAAAGTATGTTGATATAGAATTTATTCACTCTGATACTTAGATTTTGTCAATTTTATCCGACAAATCCGATGAAGGATGTTGTTAAAGCATTTATTCATTCTGATATTTAAATTTTGTCAATTTTTATCCGACATATCCAATAAAGGATATTGTTATAGCATTTATTCATTCTGAAAATTAGATTTTGTCAATTTTATCCGACATATCCGACAAAGGATGTTGATAAAAAAATTTATTCACTCTAACATTGAGAATTTGTCAGTTTTATCCGATGTATCTGGCAAAGGATTTTGAAAAAAAAAGTTATTCACTCTAACACTTAGAATTTGTCAATTTTATCCTATGTATCCGAGAAAAGGATGTTGATAAAGAATTTAGTCACTCTGATACTTAGATTTTGTCAATTTTATCCGACATATCCCGATAATGGATATTGTTATAGCATTTATTCATTCTGAAATTTAGATTTTGTCAATTTTATCCGACACATCCGACTAAGGATGTTGATAATGAATTTATTCATTCTGAAATTCAGATTTCGTCAATTTTTTCCTATGTGTCCGAGAAAAGGGTGTTTATAAAAAAAAATTATTCCCTATAACACTTAGATTCTGTCAATTTTATCCTATGTATCCGAGAAAAGGATGTTGATATAGAATTGAGTCACTCTGATACTTAGATTTTGTCAATTTTATCTGACATATCCGATAAAGGATGTTGTTAAAGCATTTATTGATTCTGAAATTTAGATTTTGTCAATTTTATTTGTTGTATCTGACAAAGGATGTTGATTAAAAAAAAATTATTCACTCTGGCACTTATATTTTATCAATTTTATTAGATGTATCTGGCAAAGGATGTTGTTAAAAAATATATTCACTCTGATACTTAGATTTTGTCAATTTTATCTGACATATCCGACAAAGGATGTTGATAATGAATTTATTCATTCTGAAATTTATGTTTTGTCAATTTTATTCGATGTATATGCCAAAGGATGTTGATAAAAAAAATTATTCACTCTAACACTTAAAATTTGTCAATATTATCCTATGTATCTGAGAAAAGGATGTTGATGTAGAATTTAGTCACTTTGATACTTGGATTTTGTCAATTTTATCCGACATATCCGATAAGTATCCGAGAAAAGGATGTTGATAAAAAAATTTATTTACTCTGTCGCTTAGATTTTGTCTATTTTATCCGACATATCCGATAAAGGATGTTGTTAAAGCATTGATTTATATTGAAATTTAGATTTTGTCAATTTTATTTGATGTATCTGACAAAGGATGTTGATAATAAAAAAAAATATTCAATCTGGCACTTATATTTTATCAATTTTATTCGATGTATCTGGCAAAGGATATTGTTATAGCATTTATTCATTCTGAAATTTAGATTTTGTCAATTTTATCCGACATATCCGACAAAGGATGTTGTTAATGAATTTATTCATTCTGAAATTTAGATTTTGTCAATTTTATCCAATGTATCTGTCAAAGGATGTTGATAAAAAATTATTCACTCTAACACTTAGAATTTGTCAATTTTATCCGAATATCTGAGAAAAGGATGTTGATATAGAATTTAGTCACTCTGATACTTAGATTATGTCAATTTTATCCGTCATATCCGATAAAGGATGTTGTTAAAGCATTTATTCATTCTGAAATTTAGATTTTCTGAAATTTAGATACTTGATGTATCTGACAAAGGATGTTGATAAAAAAAATTATTCACTCTGACACTTATATTTTTTCAATTTTATCCGACACATCCGATAAAGGATGTTGATATTGAATTTATTCGCTCTGAAATTTAGATTTTGTCAATTTTATTTGATGTATATAACAAAGGATGTTGATAAAAAAAATGTATTCACACTGACACTTAGAATTTGTCAATTTTATCATATGTGTGAGAAAAGGATGCTTATATAGAATTTAATCACTTTGATGCTTACATTTTGTCAATTTTATCCGACATATCCGATTAAGGATATTGTTATAGCATTTACTATGTCTAAAATTTAGATTGTGTTAATTTTATCTGACATATCCGACAAAGGATGTTTATAAAGAATTTATTAATTCTGAAATTCAGATTTTGTCAATTTTATCCTATGTATCCGAGAAAAGGATGTTGATACAGAATTTATTCACTCTGACACTTAGATTTCGTCAATTTCATCCAACATATCCGACAATGGATGTTGATAATTAATTTGTTCATTCTTAAATTCAGATTTTGTCAATTTTATTTGATGTACTTGACAAAAAATTTTGATAGTAAAAAAAAAATATTCCATCCTGCACTTATGTTTTATATGTTTTAATTTATATACATGGCAAGTATTTGTGTTAAAAAAAAAATATTCCCTCTGATACTTAGATTTTGTCAATTTTATCCGACACATCCAACAAAAAGATGTTGATAATGAATTTATTCATTCTGAAATTTAGATTTTGTCAATTTTATCCGACGTATCTGTCAAAGGATGTTAATAAAAAAAAATTATTCACTCTAACACTTAGAATTTGTCAATTTTATCCTATGTATCTGAGAAAAGGATGTTGATAAAGAATTTAGTCACTCTGATACTTAGATTATATCAATTTTATCTGACATATCTTATAAAGAATGTTCTTAAAGCATTTATTCATTCTGAAATTTAGATTTTGTCAATTTTATTTGCTGTATCTGACAATGGATATTGATAAAAAATATTATTCACTCTGAAATTTATATTTTATCAATTTTATCCGACATATCCGATGAAGGATGTTGATAATGAATTTATTCATTCTGATACCTAGATTTTGTCAATGGTATCCCATGTGTCTGACAATAGATGTATGCAAATTCCTTTTCTTACATCTCCAATGTTTTAATAGAGATACGTTCGATATGCTAGCTTAGCTTACTCTAAAAATAATGAACACATAACAATGTAATATTTTTAATGAAATAATACTATGTAGAATATTAATATAGAAATATATTATGATACATTATTAATATCAATGATTAACTTTGGACATTTTGAATCTGTTCCATAAAGTAGTTCACCATGTTCTCTCTTGATATTGTAGCTATTGTCTTCTCTTAATTCGTAATCAGTAGAATAATCATTATTCCATTTTGAATCATACACAGTTTTTACTGGTGTCTCATCAACAGGCTCAATATGCTTTTCGTCTTTGATATTATTTTGTTCATTGACTGTTTGATCAATGGCAGTAACGTTTGCTGGTGCTTTTTTTTTCATCGATTCATGTTTATATTCCATAGTGATATTTTCTAACAATACCCTTTTTTATTTTTCTGGCTATTTGACTGTCTATAATCACATTATTTTTACACAGGTAACAGTTTCGGCACGTAGACAAGATATTGCCTACGATATTAGTAGAAGAGTAGGCCTTTCTTTTATTGACCTTCCGTTGAATGCTAATACCCGTAAGCTGACGATTGGATGTATCAGTAGGTAATGTGTTACCTGCAACAGTAGCAAGAAGTTGTCCTCTATCATCAATGATTAT
Organism: Artemia sp. Qi Xiang Cuo; assembly: GCF_049724085.1. Classification (NCBI taxonomy): domain Eukaryota; kingdom Metazoa; phylum Arthropoda; class Branchiopoda; order Anostraca; family Artemiidae; genus Artemia; species Artemia sp. Qi Xiang Cuo. The sequence continues at coordinate 19,340,360 of NC_142796.1, read as the reverse complement.
TTAAAAGTTGGCATTCTCTTTGAGTACAATCATATCTGGAGCTCTCAATCTTGCATACCCATCAACATAAGAGTTGAATTTTTTAGGTATTACAAAGAAATTTAATTCCTTACTGTCATGACAATGCATGCATACATTGCAAATAGTGCTACCACTTGTATTTACTTGATAGCTTAAATACTTCCCCATAACGGAATTCAATGCAATAATAACCTGGTAATGTGAAAAAACTTTATTAAAATGCACCATTTTTACTTTTTTTTTAAGATAAAGCTTGTATGTTTGCTGTTCCTATGATTAAAAAATACTAATTTAATACATACAATAGACAAGATTGTGTCGATAACCGGAAACAAAATACCATTGGGAAAGCCAAATTGCGTCGCTGACCAACCATAGATCCAAATTGTTAGAGCCGTAAGCATATTTTTTCATTTTAAGATACCTACAAAAAAAAATAAAAACAAATTTTATGTAATGATTTCTTCAAATAATATCAAGAGGACTTGTTTTTACACTGCTCACAGTGTAGAATGTGTTACTAAAATTTAGTTTTTAATGGGACACAAGTAGAGAAAAACCACATGTAATCAGGCAACCGAGTCTCTCAAACTCCTTAAAGCTCTTTTAACAGATACAAGAACTACTTATTTAACACAAAAACTTCGTTTTTAATGAGCACTAAGTAGAGAAAAACCACACGGAATCAAGCAACTGAGTCTCTCAAACCCCTTAAAGCTATTTTAAAAGATACAAAAACTGCTTATTTAACACAAAAACTTCGTTTTTAATGAGCACTAAGTAATGAAAAACCACGCAGAATCAAGCAACTGAGTCGGTCAAACCCCGTAAAGCTCTTTTAAAAGATAAAAAAACTACTTATTTAACACAAAAATTTCGTTTCTAATGGGCACCAATTAAAGAAAAACCAGACGGAATCAGACAACCGAGTCTCTCAAGCCCCGTAAAGCTCTTTTAAAAGATACAAGAACTACTTATTTAACACAAAAATTTTATTTTTAATAAGCACTAAGTAAAGAAAAACCAAACGGAATCAGGCAACAGAGTGTCTCAAACCCCATAAAGCTCTTTTAAAAGATACAAGAACTTCTTATTTAACACAAAAATTTTGTTTTTAATGGGCACAAAGTAAAGAAAAACCACACGGAATCAGGCAATCGAGTCTCTCAAACCCCGTAAAGCTCTTTTAAAAGATATAAGAACTACTTATTTAACACAAAAATTTTGTTTTTAATGGGCACCAAGTAAAGAAAAACCGCACGGAAAAGCCCTTATAATAGCATAGGAAGGAACATAAGCTCCTGGAATAGCATAGGAAGGGGACATAAACTCTTATAATAGCATGGGAGGGGACACAAGCCCTTAAAATAGCATTAGAATTCCTATACACACAAACAAATAACATGGCAATTCCTACACAAACAAGAAAATGACAAGGTAATTCCTTTACAAGCAATCAAATAACACGGGAATTCCTATATATGCAAGCAAATAACAAGGGAATTCCTATACACGCAAGCAAATAACATGGGAATTCCTATACACGCAAGCAAATAGCTTATGAATTCCTATACATGCAAGCAAATAACCTGGGAGTTCCTATACACGCAAGCAAATAACATACTCACTCTCTTTGAAAAACCAAACCAGACTATACACATCAAACCAGACTATACCCATCAAACCAGACTATACCCACCAAACCAGACTGTACCCACCAAACCAGATTATACCCACCAAACCAGATTATACCCACCAAACCAGATTGTACCCACCAAACCAGACTATACCCACCAGAAACCTGTTTGGTATAGGGGCCTTGGCAAAGTATAACCCCTTACTCTACTTGTGATTTTCATTAAAATTCTTTCACTTGTAGGGGATGTTTCCCCCCTCTTTAAAAAATCAGATAAATTTTATCAGGCTCGTAGCCTTTGATGAGTAATACTAAACTTAATAAAATTTGTATATTTAGAAACAGCATTATAAGCCCATTCTTTTGATACATTTATTGACATCAAAATCTCCGTTTTTAAAAGTTTTGATTACTATTGAGCCGTATCGCTTGTTTTTTTTTTAATGTTTTTTTTTATTACGTATATGTTATTACGTATATGAGGGGGTTTTCTCCTTAGTCAATACCACGCTCTTTACGTTAAAAGTTAAAAAAAATTTTGATTCACAAACCCCTGAATCACAAAGGCTGTTTAATTAGAATAGATAGCTCTTTTGAAAGCACTGAAAAAACTTTAGCGTAAAGAGCGAGGTATTGACTTGGGGGAGAACCCCCTCACATACGTCATAATTTCTGTTCGTTTTAAGTTCTAATGTTGCTTCTTATTTTCAGTTGAAAAAGCTTGTTTTTTTTTATATTTAATTTCTTATCGTTTTTTAAATAATGCTTGGAAATCCGGTGCCTCCTTCATATAAATGTCCCTAACCCCCACTAACCATCTTCCATGTAAATATTTTCCAGATCCACCCCCTCCTCTAGCCCCCCGCCCCCTCCAGAAAAAAATCCTTCCTGGAAATGTATGTATACTCGTAGAGATGCCTTATTGAGCCCCTTGTGGCACCCCTGCTGCCACCTATAACTTTTTTTACATAATTCATGGATGGTTATGTGTGTCGGTCGATTTATTTGATGTTTTTCATGGATGTTTAATGGTTTTTGTCAGTGAGAATTTGAAAAACAGGAACATTGTCACATTTATGTATGTCAACAGCAATTCATGTCTGTTATATGGTTTTCTCAGTGAGAATGAAAAAACAGGAATTTTCTCACTTGGAAAAACAGGAATTTTCTCACATGGAAAACCATAAACCACGTGGTCCTGTCACGAGTAGCACCTGTGAACTTGATTTACATAATCGCTAGGGGAAATTATTGATTCACGAAGTGGAGAATTAAGAAACATTAAGGCTTCTTTAATCTTAGGTCTGAGGGATAAACGTTCTTTAGGTCAGAGAGAAAAATTAATATTCTATTTTTAAATAGGGCTTCATTGATCTTTAGTGTCAGGAATTATAATTGACATCACTTGTTATCTTGGAATTATGCGGGAGTCTAAAGAGATAGAAATTCTATTTTTAAATACGGCTTCACGGAGCTTTAAGTCGGAGAGATAAATTGATATTCTAACGAAACCCTAATAGTTTAGCTAGGAAAATTTATGAGATGAAGAGATTAACGTAGGAAAGGGTTTCCTAGAAATTTGAAATGCGTTAGCGCAGAGATGCCAAACAAAAGGAACACGCTGAAATTACGTTTAGGGATTATTTGGGCGAAACCGTTTTATCCATTTTATGGGATTATTTCGGCGAAACAGTTAGAGACATTTTGAAAGAAGATTTTAGGAAAGGTTTTAGAAGAGAATTTGAGGGTGAAACTCTGTGGTCGTTATAATACACAAGTTCCATTTGAACAGTGTTGTGAGGTCCTCTAACCCAACCCCAAAGGGTTCCGATCCCCCACCACAACCCCGAAGGAAGCCCCCCGGTCCTCAAAGGTCCCCCAAGCTCCCATAGAGCCCCAGCCCCCAATCGCCCTCCTCAGACCCTCAAAGGCCCTCCTCTGGTCCTCAAAGGGCCCCCCGGCCCCCGAAAGGGCACCCCAGACCCCAATGGCCACCCTCCCGGTCCTCAAAGGTCCCTCGGGCTCCCAAAGAGCCACCGGCACCCCCAAAGACCCACCCAGACCCCCAAAGGCCATCCCCGGGCCCCCCAAAGGCCCATCGAGCTCCCAAAGGACCAACGGGGTCCCAAAGGCCCTACACCGGTCCCCAAATGTCCCCCAGGCTCCCAACTGTCCCCCGGACCCCCAAAGGCCCTCCCCGGCCCCCCAAGGGCCAACCGGCTCCCAAAGGACCAATCGGTCCTCAAGTGTCCCCCAGACTCCCAAAGGCCCCCTGTGCCCCAAAGGCCCTCCACCAGTCCCCAAATGGCCCCCAGGCACCCAAAGGCCCTCCCGGTGCCCCCAAAGGCCCACCCAGACCCCCAAAAGCCAATCCCGGACCCCCAAAGCTCATACCCCGGTCCCCAAAGGTTCCCCCCAGCTCTCCACCGACCACCGCCCCTCAAGGGGCCCACAGTACCACAAAGACTCTCCCCGTGCACCCGTCTTTCGTTGAGGTGTGTTGTCTGAAACCTATGATTTGGGATTTGTAGTTTGCTACTTCAGGCTTTTCTGAGCTAAGGTTTCTTAGTCTTTCGTTGGTGTGTGTTGTCTGAAACCAATAGTTCGGGGTGTGTAATTTGCTATTTCCGACTTTTCATAACCGGATTTCTTAGTCTTTCGTAGGTGTGTGGTGTCTGAAACCTATGATTTGGGATGTGTGGGTTGCTATTTCAGGCTTTTCTGAGCTGGATTTCTTAGTCTTTCATAGGTGTGTAGTGTCTGAAACCTATGAATTGGGAGGTGTAGTTTGCTTTTTGGACTTTTCAGAGCTAGGATTCTTAGTCACTCATAGGTGTTTGTTGTCTGAAACTTCGAGTTTGGGATGAGTAGTTGGCTATTTCAGACTTTTCTGAGCTAAGGTTTCTTAGTATTTCGTAGGTGAATGCTGTCTGAAACTTATGATTTGGGATATGTAAATTACTATTTCGGGCTTTTCTGAGTTGGATTTCTTAGTCTTTCATAGGTGTGTAGTGTCTGAAACCTATGATTTGGGATGTGTAGTTTGCTATTTTCGACTTTTCTGAGCTAGGTTTCTTAGCCTTTCATAGGTATGTGTTGTCAGAACATTATGATTTGGGATGTGTAGTTTGCTATTTCAGGCTTTTCTGAGCTAAGGTTTTCTAGTATTTTGTAGGTGAATGTTGTCTGAAACCAATAGTTTGGGATGTGTAATTTGCTATTTCCGACTTTTCATAACCGGATTTCTTAGTCTTTCGTAGGTGTGTGGTGTCTGAAACCTATGATTTGGGATGTGTGGGTTGCTATTTCAGGCTTTTCTGAGTTGGATTTCTTAGTCTTTCATAGGTGTGTAGTGTCTGAAACCTATGATTTGGGGTGGGTGGATTGCTACTTTTGACTTTTCTGAGCTGGATTTCTTAGCCTTTCATAGGTGTTTGTTGTCTGAAACATGTAGTTTGGGATGACTAGTTTGCTATTTTTGACTTTTCTGAGCTAGGTTTCTTAGCCGTTCATAGATGAGTGCTGTCTGAAACCTATGATTTGTGATATGTAATTTGCTATTTCTGACTTTTAATAACCGGATTTCTTAGTCTTTAGTAGGTGTGTGATGTCTGAAACCTATGATTTGGGGGTGTGTGGGCTGATATTTTTTGACTTTTCTGAGCAGGATTTCATAGCCATTCGTAGGTGTGTGTTGACTGAAACCTATGATTTGGGATGGTTAATTTGCTATTTTTGACTTTTCTAAGCTAGATTTCTTAGCCTTTCATAGGTGTTTCCTTTCAGAAAATTATGATTTGGGAAGCACACAAAAACTTACACATGCACACGAAAACTTACATGCACACAAAAACTTAAATGCACACAAAAACTTACACACACACACACACACACACAAAACTTACACACACAAACACACGAAAACTCACACACACACGCCAAAACTTACACACACACAAAACTTACACACACAAACACACTCAAACTCACACACACACACACACACACAAAAACTTACACAAGAACACAAAAAAACTCACACACACACGCACAAAAACTTACACACACACACTCACATAACATACAAATACACACACCAAAACAAAAACAAACACGACAAAAAATACACACACACAAAAACTTACACATCAACACGAAAACATAAACACACACACACGAAAACTTACACACACACGCCAAAACTTACACACACACACACACACACAACTTACACACACACACACAAAAACTTACACATTCACATGAAAACTTACATGCACACAAAAACTTACCTTCACACAAAAACTTACATGCACACAAAAACTTACACACACACACACACACGAAAACTCACACACACACACGCCAAAACTAAAACACACACACAAACTTACACACACACACACACACACACACACACACAAACACAAAAACTTACACATGAACACAAAAAAACTCACACACACACACGCCAAAACTTACGCACA
>NC_142796.1:19303260-19333716 GCF_049724085.1 Artemia sp. Qi Xiang Cuo | reverse complement strand
GGGGCCTTCTTCCTCCTCCGCCTGTATTTATGACCCCGGGCGAGGGTCTCCCAGATTCCATTATGGACCCCCAGGGACAAGGTCCCCCCTTGGTCCGTGCCTCCTATGGAGGTACCCTACATATCTATAGAGCGTTCCCCATCGCCACCTGGGGACACGCTGAAAGGCCTGGGGGAGGCTAGATAAAACTCTTTTGGCCCAAAAACACGCTTCGCAGTACATATGAGCGGGAGAGGAGAGCCCTTCATGCATCCTTAATCCCAGAGAGGGAGGACATCTACGCCGCAGCTCATTTGCAGGATGATTGGAGGCTGTTAACAGACGCCTTGTGTACCTCTGGAGGTACAGGAGGAGCTAAGGTCTAAGGTATAATATTACCAATTAAATTTTTTAAGACTAATGGTGAAAATAGACGGTTCATAATTATTCAAGGACAATTTTCATGTCATGACCAACCCACACTTTTTTTTAAGTCTAAAAAATTAAATTTTTCATGGGACTATGGACCTAAATCCTGTTTAATTTCGGCATGAGATAAAAGTGCATGTTAAGTTTTTGAAAATTAATATTTTAGCTTCATAAGGATCCTGCACAAGAAAAAGCTGTTAATTCCCTGCATTACGAAAGACGATTGTTTTTTGTTTTTTTTACTTCTTTTTACTTTCATTCATCTAGACCTTAAAAGATAGAAACGAAGCAGCAGTTTTTTTTTAAAAATTTAGTGAAATAATATATCTTCATCCCATATTTTGTATTTGTTTACATACATACTAGCCTATCAAATTTTATTTTTACTCCACAAGTCTCTCAGCTATGCAAGCCAGAATCCCCTTCAACAATTGTCACATCACCTAAGTTTTTATTTTACAAACTAATAAAGCTTAGGTTCAGCTGCCCAATTTTAAAACTTTTTTCATTTTCGGCTGCTTTCCAGCAAAATCGTGACACTTCAGAATACTTCAGAATCTCTATTTTCTATGTTCAAAAACTAGCATAATAAAGGAAATTAATACGAAAAAAAAATTTACAAGGTATCTTGGTTTTGTTAGAATGGGATTTATAAGTAGAAAAACTTTCAAACTTTCGGAAAATATGTTTTTCGGCAAGGTCTTCAAAGCAATTTTGCTGGCTTTCACCACTGTTTTGGGGAGGTTCTTCAATTCAACCTAACCGGTATATATATATATATATATATATATATATATATATATATATATATATATATATATATATATATATATATATATATATATATATATATATATATATATATATATATATATATATATATATATATATATATATATATATATATATATATATATATATATATATATATATATATATATATATATATATATATATATATATATATATATATATATATATATATATATATATATATATATATATATATATATATATATATATATATATATATATATATATATATATATATATATATATATATATATATATATATATATATATATATATATATATATATATATATATATATATATATATATATATATATATATATATATATATATATATATATATATATATATATATATATATATATATATATATATATATATATATATATATATATATATATATATATATATATAAATATATATATATATATATATATATATATATATATATATATATATATATATATATATAATCACTCACTATATATATATATATATATATATATCACACACACACAAAATAAATAAAAAAAAAAAAAAAACAACAACAAACAAAAAAAAAAAAAATATATATATATATATATATATATATATATATATAATAATAATAATAATAATAATAATAATAATAATAATAATAATAATAATAATAATAATAATAATAATAATAATAATAATAATAATAATAATAATGATAGTAATAATAATATATATATATATATATATATATATATATATATATATATATATATATATATATATATATATATCGTTGTTAGAAATCGGGGAAAATTCAATAATCAAATAGTTTTGAACAGACAGCAGTATAAAAAGACATTAAATTTGTTAAAGAGCAAAAAACTAGTAATTGCAAAAATATCTGTATATATTTTGACAAGGAATTACAACAATTGAAAAACTTTAAAAAAAAACAACAAAAGTTTGATTCTTAGTTGAAATCATTGTTAGAAAAACATCATTACCGAATTTCTTTTCTTATAAGTATATGCAATGCCTTTTTAAGACATGAAAAAAAGTTGAAACAATTTTTATGTTCAGTTCAGAATCGCTAAAATTATTACCTAATCTGCAAAGAAATTTACTGTGCCTGAAGAATAATTTTAATATTAAATTCAAACTAGAAAAACGCTGGAAAATTTAAAATTTAGTTTGTTTTTATGTTTGATAAAATCCCCGGCAATTTGGGTGATCTTAAAATTTGGGGGATTTGTTTAAAACAAATGAATACTAGAAGTAAGGATTCTATAAATATCTTAAAAGTAAGAGTTCTGGTAAATCATGAGCTCGTATTGCCATTAAATACTGGGTGGTCGTCGAAAAAAATATGCCTTTTGGTTATTTTTAAAAGCGCTCCCAAGTAGCTTATAAAACAGGTCCCTTTAGCTAGAAGGGGTCCTTAATCGATAGTTACACTTTCATCTTATAGTATTTAAAAAAAGACGAAGGCTTGAGCAGTATGTTTCCTGTAAGTTTTTAGTATATTATTTTTCTGCAGTACTGCAGTTTTAATTTTCCACCGGACAACGACAATTTTGCTATCATATGATAGCTGAGGTTCCGCTATATCTTATACCCTGTGAGGTTCCGCTATACCGAATTACATTTTCAACATTCCTCTTAATTTTATTATATTTTTAGATTAAAAAGCACATATAAAACATGTTAGAAACAATTAAAAACAATTTCTTGTTTTAAGCACGCTCAAATTATTATCATAGAAAAAGTCAATTCAAAATCATAATCTCAAAGTCATTTTTTACCCAAAGTCACCCGATCAAAATTTTGAGACAGCTATTTTGTTCAGCATGGTCGAAAATACGATAACTATGTCTTTTAGGATGACTTAATCCCCCGAAGTCTCCAGGGGGAGGGCTGAAAGTTAAGAACTTTATTCAGTGTTAAGATATTGCATTGGTTATTGGGAAGTATACAGACGTTTTCAGGGGGGATTTTTTCTGGTAGTGGGGTGGGGGGTGGGGAGTAGGTCGGGGGTTATGTGGGAGGATCTTTCCATGAAGGAAGTTTTCATGGGGGAAGGGATATTGCTATGAAGGGGGCACCGGATTTCCCAGCATTGTTTAAAAAAGATCAGAAATTATATAAAAAAAACAAGTTTTTCAACTGAAAGTATGGAGCAACATCAAAACTTAAAACGACAGAAAACATTACATATATGATTGGGTTCACCCCCTAGTCAATACATCGCTCTTTAAGCCAAAGATTGTTTAGTACTTTCGTAAGAGCTATTTATTCTAATTAACGGCATTTGTGATTAAGGGGTCATTTTTAAAGAATTAAAACAAAATTCGAACTTTAGCTTAAAGAGCAAGGTATACTAGGGGGCGAACCCTCTAATATACGTATTAAAAATATATGAATATAGAAGTTCGTTATGTAAGTTAATTCGTAAGTTACGTATATTTATTACTAATAAAAACGTTCATAAATAAAATTAAACAGGTTTCGAGAAAGCCATTTAACCAAATAAAAGTAAAATTAATATTCAAATTTTGTTTTAATTATTCATGTACGGTGAACAAAAATCAAAACCTGCATTAATTCAAAAACGTTCAAAAATTAAATAAAAAAACAATTTTTTTTTAACTGAAAGTAAGAAACGACATTAAAACTTAAAACGAACAGAAATTATTCCGTATATGAAAGGGGCTGTCCCCTCCTCAACGCCTCGCTCTTTACGCTAAAGTTTGACTTTCTCACAACTCTATTTTTTTTAAACAATGAAAAAATTTAGCGTAAAGAGCGAGGCGTTGAGGAGGGGATAGCCCCTTTCATATATAAATTCTGTTCGTTTTAAGTTTTAACGTCGTTCCTTACTTTCAGTTAAAAAAACTTGTTTTTTTTTTATTTAATCTACCAAAGGGATGCCAGAGAGGTTTGAAAAAATGTTTGTAATGTTGCATGTTCCACATTTTTTTTAAGGCTTCAATTAATTACATACTTTCTTTTAAAACAACTTACCAGCTTATTTGTTAGAAATTGGTGTCTTAATAATGAGCTTAGCAGCATTACTTCTATGCCGCTTAGCATAGTCGCTAAGCAGCTAGCTAAGCTGCTATGTAGCGAAGCCAAGAGTTGCTGTACCGATGAAAATGACCAGTTTTTTTTTTTTTTGTCATCATATTTTTCAGTGAACGTTCCACTAATAAATTATAATTATTCCCAGGCGTAGGCTCTTCCAGATTGAATAAAAACTATTTTAAAAAGGAATTAAGAAACCATGGTGTTTTGAAAGATTGGCAAAACTAAAAGCTCCAATTCTCAAAAATCTCAATGACAAAGAAAAGAGGATTTAACACATTTTAACAACAAAGGAAATTTCTGAATTTTTCTGAAATTTCGGAAATTTCTAGGAGCCAAATAAGATAGAAGAAAAGGGGCTGTTCTACTCGATAAAACTTGCACTTATCCACATGAGGGATATAATGTGTGGGACATTTTGAATTCTTACATTGCTTAAAAATTTTATATACCTTTTGAATTATAGAGGACAAACCTTCTGAAGATTTGTATTGTCATAATGTATTTGTTATTATCTTTTTATATATGAACACTAGAACACTAGAATAATTCAATAAATTCAATGCTATATTCTGAATTTTTCAGAATATATCAGAATTGTTATATATCAGAATTATATATTCAGAATTATATATCTATATATCAGAACTATATATCAGAATTGTTATTCAGAAGTGGATGGAGATTTTGAAGAAATTGAGAATAACCATTGAATTAGATCTTATCAATTCAAATAACAAGCATGCGTTAGATAAACACCACTGAACACTCCTTATAGTGGAAAGTTCCCTCGTCTCCTTAGCCTTTTCTTCCAGTTTCGAGTTAAATGTTTACTGTTACTTTTTTTTCTGGAGAATGATGAGATCCATTAGAATAATTTTCACTAAGCTCAACCAACGTGGAATTTTTCATGATTAAGAACTACCTTTTTAACATCAGACAAGATAGGGGATAGCAGGAGTTTGTTGCAGGACTTTGATCTAGAGTTTGTTAACAAAACATCTTTTCATTTATGCTTTTAGATTCGTAACAAAAAATCCAAAATATTACTTTTCGATAGAGAATGTTATAGTTACATCTCGTTCAATTTGAACTATTGTTCTTATTTTTTTTCCTTTATAGGCTTTATCACATCGGTAAAGAATCTAGAATCTCGATAAAAACTACAAAACCAGTAAGAAAAATTTGATTAATGTTGGATTTCCTTTTGATTTATTTTAACAGTCGAAGTAACAGTGCTGACCCAAGAATTTAGATAATTGGCGCAATCCAAATCCTTTTATTTTGCAATACAATGAAAATTTGATAGTCCTTTTTTTCAAGGTATTCTTATACTTGATTCAGTCATGTTTCTGAATCCATATCGATAACAGTTCTTTTTAGTATCGATTTACATTATATTTATGTCTATTTTCTTTAGAATATTTCAGTTCTTTTTTATACTTTTTCTTGGTTGTCTCCTCTACATTTTTGACCCTTAATGCAAAAAGAATGACTCCAAATTAAAAATTGTAGGGGAGAGAAAGGGGGAGACAGAGACATATCAAAAGAAATAGACAGAAGGAGGAGAAACACGCAGAGAAGTTTGGCGTAGGCCTATATAGTAACATTGCACAGCATATTATACACATTTTTAAAGGCTTTCAGTTCGACAAAACACTTCAGGGTCATGTTTTATTAACTTTGGAATCTCAAAATCCAGTAGTTCATAAGCATACTAACCTAAAATGGCAGTTGCTTAAAATTCGTTGTTTCCACTAGGAGTTTCTTCTTGACAGCCATGTTAAGCACTATTACTAGATTCATTTGCTCCCCTAGCCATGATCAAGGGTGTATCCGAGAATGTTTTTTTTTTGGGGGGGGGGGTGCAAAAAAATTAAGAGCACATCAAAATCTGTTTTTATTCATTTTACTTCGTTTCTATGAGTCGGATAAAGAACCTGGGGGGGAGGAGGGAAACGAAGCTATTACCCCCACCCCCCCGGATACGGTTTTTGCCAAGATGTAAGTTACGCTAACAAATGGTCCCAATGACAAGGATTTTGTGTAAGTAAAGATATATTCGAGTTCTCAAAACAAAAAGTTGTATCTCACATTTCCAAAATTTTACAGGGTAATGAAAAGAAAGATTTTCTTAATTTGGCTGGAAAAGTTTTCTATTCAAGAACTTAAATGGATAAAATTTGTAGATCGTACCAAGTAAAAGAAAAATGTGTAAACTATAGAGTACATTTCACATTTTATAAGAGAAATATGTTGTTTTCTTTCAGGAAATTTTTCAAGAATAAAAAAATAAAGTTACTATTTATGACTGAACCCAAGTGAATTTCTTAGTGCGAATGTTGCTTTCTTTCAGGATTTTTTTTTTTTTTCAAGAAAAAATACGAAGTTTCTGTCTTGTGACTTCACGTAGGTGAATTTTTCGGTTAAAATATACAATTATTTTAGAGAGCTTTTGAAGCCAAGTGGAATATGTTTTGTCCCAATAGGGATTGGCCTCCTTGACTTCCCAAGAACTTGATGTATACTTTGGCAAATAATAATAATAATAACATTTATTCACCCACCATCTACAAAAATATATTATAATGGAGCACTACAAAAAGAAAAAAGAAAATAAAAAGAAACCAGCTTCAAAAAGATAAAGATACAACACTCAGTGTATCACAACACTCAAGTAAATACAGGTGAGAAACGTCGTCTATCTAAATTAACTTTTAGCACTGAATTATTTCGAATTCGAGACCATTGTTTGGATGGTTCCTTAAGACCATATTTTTCAAGGTGAGAACTCCTATAACGCTTGGGTATATACAGTAAAAATTTTGCTAATTTATAGTAGCACTTTTCGATGTTTTCAGTGTCTCTCACTGACAGAATGTGGGATGCACCGACAAGGTAGGTTATGTGTGAGTAGAATGCTTATAATGAATTTGCTTAGACATATAGGAATTACCATGCTGTTGGCTTAGACATATAGGAAATACTTTTGCTTAGACATGTAGGAACCACTGAAGCGTATCAAGTTGATAGACCTACAAAGTTATCAAACATGTTTTGGAACTAGGAGTGAGATTTTATAATGCAATCAGACTTTTTACGTTCAATAACCAAATTAAACTTCCGATGGTTAAGAATGCATCATGGGATAATTACAGAACTGTGAATGATGAAAAGTTGTAAATTGTGCCATTTGCGTAAAAGCTAACTCATCTAACTAAACTAACTCAATTAACTAACTAAATTGCAAAAAGGGTATAGCATTTGCGAATTGGACTCTATGAACGATATTAGTTTTTGATTGAATAATAGGGATGTGAATGATCCTAATTAGTGAACAGATCGTGTGAAGGTAGTAAAAAAGGGTTAAACTAATTACCAGTTAAGGTAAGCCCGAAGGGCTTGTTAACTCAGGCAATTTGTTATAAATTTGGAACAACATCAATCTATGAAACTGGTTAACGATGATAGAATGACCTTGTGACTTAACCTAGCTTTACTTCTTCGATGTGTTCCGTATAATACACAAGTGGCGTTTGAACAGTGTTGTCAATTTAAAATAGGGTCTAACGTTATAGTATACTAAAAAGCTGATACTAATAGAGATGTAGATGTCAAGAAAAGAATTTTAATAATGAAATTCAGAACAATCCATAGAAATCCTTACAAATCAAGTACTAACGTGTATATGAGTACGAACCGTCAAGGATCATAAGCACCAATGACCCTAACCACCAGGGACCTTAACCCCCAAAGGTCCCCTATTCTCCAAAACTCCAAAGGACCCCTCACCCCAACCTTTTGGACCCCTCCCCCCATTTTTTCTGAATTTTTTTTTTAAGTTTTTTTTTTTATTTTTTTTTTTTTTTATTTTTTAACATGGTATTTTTGTCAACTTTTTTCTTACATCTCTAAATCATCATAAAAATAGAATAACACTTTTGATTTAAATTTTAAAATATATTCTTTTGTATACCAAAACTCCTATTGATGAGGACTGATGGTTCTCTTTCAATATTTTTTCATGAAAAAAAACTATTTTTTTTAACTAATTTTTTTTTACTTTAAAATTATTTAACTTTTTTTTTAAATCTCTAAACCATATCAGAAAAATAGAATAAAACTTTTGGTTTGAATGTTAAAATCTATTCTTTTGCATACCCATACTCCTACTAATGGGGACTGATGATGCTTATTAAATATTTTTTCATGAAAAACAAACTATTTTTTTAACTAATTTTTTTTTTACTTAGAAATTATTAAACTTTTTTTTACATCTCTAAATCATTTAATTTTTTTATTTGTTAACAAGGTATTTTCTTCAACTTTTTTTACATCTCTAAATCATACTATTTTTTTTCACTAAATTTTTTTTGGACTTCGAAATTATTCAACTTTTTGAAACTTTTGATTTAAATGTTAAAATATATTCTTGTATATACCCATACTCCTATTGATGAGGACTGATGGTTCTCATTCAATATTTTTTCATGAAAAACAAACTATTTTTTGTAACCAATTTTTTTGGACTTCGAAATTATTCAATTTTTTTGTTTTTTTTATTTATTAACGTGGTATTTTTTTCAATTTTTTTTTACATCTCTAAATCCTGTCAGAAAAATAGAATGACACTTTTGATTTAAATTTTAACACATATTCTTGTAAATACCCATACTCCTATTGATGAGGACTGATGGTTCTCATTCAATATTTTTCATGAAAAACAAAATTTTTTTTTAACAAAATTTTTTTTGGACTTTGAAAATATTCAACTTTTTTTTACATCTCTAAATCATATCAGAAAAATAGAATGACACTTTTGATTTAAATTTTAAAACAAATTCTTGTGCATACCCATTATCCTATTGATGAGGACTGATGGTTCTCTTTCAATATTTTTTCATGAAAAACCAACTATTTATTTTAACTAAATTTTTTTGAGCTTCGAAATTATTCAACTTTTTTTATTTTTTAACATGGTATTTTTTTCAACTTTTTTGTACATCTCTAAATCATATAAGAAAAATAGAATGACACTTTTTATTTAAATTTTAAAACACATTCTTGTGCAAATTCCTATTGATGAGGACTGATGGTTCTCATTCTATATTTTTTCATTAAAAACAAAAAAAAAATTTAACTAAATTCTTTTTTTTGGACTTCGAAATTATTCAACTTTTTTTAAATCTCTAAATCATATCAGAAAATTAGAATGACACTTTTGATTTAAATTTTTAAAACATATTCTTGTGCATACCCATACTTCTATTGATGAGGACTGATGGTTCTCATGCAATATTTTTTCATAAAAAACAAACTATTTTTTTAAAATAATTCTTTTTTGGACTTCGAAATTATTCAACTTTTTTTTACATCTCGAAATCATATCAGAAAAATAGAATGACACTTTTGGTTTAAATTTGAAAACATATTCTGGTGCACACCCATACTCATATTGATGAGGACTGATGGTTCTCATTCAATATTTTTTCATGAAAAACAAACTATTTTTTTTAACTAAATTTTTTTGGACTTCGAAATTATTCAATTTTTTTGCATCTCTAAATCATATCAGAAAAATAAAATGGCACTTTTGATTTAAATTTTAGAACATATTCTTGTGCATACCCATACTCCTATTGATGAGGACTGATTGTTATCATTCAATATTTTCTTATGAAAAATAAACTTTTTTGTTAACTGAATTTTTTTTGGACTTCGAAATTATTCAACTTTTTTTTTAACATGGTATTTTTTTCAACTTTTTTACATCTCTTAGAATGATATGAAACATACTTAAAACATAAAAAATTCACAATTAATTGGAACAAGCAAACACCCGCCCAGACACACAGGCAAAAAGAGTGAGAGAGACAAAAAAACATACAAAAACGTAGATTCATACAAACAATCCGAGGAAGACATGCATTTGGAATAAGCAAACATCCACCCAGAAACACAGGCAGAAAGAGTGAGTTAGACAAAAACACATACAAATATGTAGATTCAGACACACAAACCGAGAAAGAAATGCATTTGGAATAAGCAAACACCCGCCCAGACACAAAGGCAAAAAGAGTGAGAAAGACAAAGACACATACAAATACGTAGATTCAGACACACAAACCGAAAAAGACATGCATTTGGAATAAGCAAACACCCGCCCAGACACACAGGCAGAAAGAGTGAGAGAGACAAAAACACATACAAATACGTAGATTCAGACAAACAAACCGAGAAAGACATGCATTGGAATAAGCAAACACCCACCCAGACATGTGGGAAAAAGTGTGAGAGTGACAAAAAGTACATACAAATACGTAGATTCAGACACACAAACTGAGAAGGACATGTATTTGAATAAGCGAACACCCACCCAGGCACCCAGTCAACAACAGTGAGATAGACAAAAACACATACATATATGTAAAATCAGACACACGAACCGATACACGCATGCATTTGGAATAAGTGAACACCCGCCCAAGCACACCGGCAAAAAGAGTCAGAGATACAGAAAAACATTCAAATACGTAGATTCAGACCCACAAACCGAGAAAGACATGCATTTAGTATAAGCGCGAACACCCACCCAAACACACAGGCAAAAAGAGTGAGAGATACAAAAACAAATACAAATACGTAGATTCAGACCCACAAACCGAGAAAGACATGCATTAAAATAAGCATACACCTGTCCAGACACACAGGCAAAAAGAGTGAGAGAGACAAAAAACACATACAAATACGTAGGTTCAGACACACAAACCGAGGGAGACTTGCATTGGATTAAGAAAACACCCGCCCAGAAACACAGGCAAAAACAGTCAGAGATACAAAAACACATATAAATACGTAGATTCAGACACAAAAACCGAGAAAGACATGCATCGGAATAAGGAAACACCCGCCCAGACATGTGGCAAAAAGAGTGAGATAGACAAAATACATACAAATACGTAGATTCAGACACATAAACCAAGAAAGGCATGCATTGGAATAAGCAAACACCCGCCCAGACATGTGGCAAAAAGAGTGAGAGAGACAAAAACCCATCCAAATACGTAGATTCTGACAAACAAACCGGGAAAGACATGTATTGGAATAAGCAAACACCCGCCCAGACACGCAGGCAAAAAGACTGAGAGAGACAGAAACAAATACAAATACGTAGATTCAGACACACAAACCGAGAAAGGCATGCATTGGAATAAGCTAACACCCACCCAGACACACAGGCAAAAAGAGTGAGAGAGACAAAAATACATACAAATACGTAGATTCAGACACGAAAACCAAAACTAAGTTACGTGCGCGCACGTAACCTAGTTTAAATTAACCTTAAAATGAAATAAAGCTATGTCGACTTTGCATGTCTCTCTCAATATGTATGCGCAGTCACGGGGTAAACTCTTTTTGCCGGTGTCTTTTTCGGTTTTTGTGTCGGAATCTACGTATTTGTATGTGTTTTTGTCTATCTCACTCTTTTTGCCTGTGTGTCTGGGCGGGTGTTTGCTTATTCCAATGCATTTCTTTCTCGGTTTGTGTGTCTGAATCTACGTATTTGTATGTGTTTTTGTCTCTCTCACCCGTTTTTGCCTGTGTGTGTGGGCGGGTGTTCGCTTATTCCAATGCATGTCTTTCTCGGATTATGTGTCTGAATCTACGTATTTGGATGCGTTTCTGTCTCTCTCACTCTTTTTGCCTGCGTGTCTGGGCGGGTGTTTGCTTATTCCAATGCATGTCTTTCTTTGTTTATGTGTCTGAATCTACGTATTTGTATGTGTTTTGTCTCTCTCACTCTTTTTGCCACATGTCTGGGCGGGTGTTTGCTTATTCCAATGCACGCCTTTCTCGGTTTATGTGTCTGAATCTACGTATTTGTGTGTGTTTTTGTGTATCTCACTCTTTTTGCCACAAATCAGGGTGGGTGTTTGCTTATTCCGATGAATGTCTTTCTCGGTTTGTGTGTCTGAATATACATATTTGTATGTATTTTTGTATCCCTCACTCTTTTTGCCTGTGTTTCTGGGCGGGTGTTAACTTATTCCAAATGCATGTCTTTCTCGGTTTGTGTGTCTGAATCTACGTATTTGTATGTGTTTTTGTCTCTCTCACTCTTTTTGCCTGTGTTTTTGGGTGGGTGTTTACTTATTCCAATGCATGTTCTTCTCGGTTTGTGTGTCTGAATCTACGTATTTGTATGTGTTTTTGTATCTCTCACTCTTTTTGCCTGTGTTTCTGGGTGGGTGTTAAATTATTCCAAATGCATGTCTTTCTCGGTTTGTGTTTCTGAATCTACGTATTTGTATGTGTTTTTGTATCTCTCACTCTTTTTGCCAGTGTGTTTGGGTGGTTGTTTACTTTTTCCAATGCATGTCTTTCTCGGTTTTTGGGTCTGAATCTACGTATTTTTATGTGTTTCAGCCTCTCTCAGTCTTTTTGCCTGTGAGTCTGGGTGGGTGTTCGCTTATTCCAAATGCATGTCTTTCTCGGTTTGTGGGTCTGAATCTACGTATTTGTATGTGTTTCTGTCTCTCTCACTCTTGTTGCCTGTGAGTCTGGGTGGGTGTTTGCTTATTCCAATGCATGCCTTTCTTGGTTTGTGTGTCTGAATCTACGTATTTGTATGTGCTTTTTGTCTCTTTCACTCTTTTTGCCACATGTCTGGGTGGGTGGTTGCTTATTCCAATGCATGCCTTTCTTGGTTTGTGTGTCTGAATCTATATATTTGTATGTGCTTTTTGTCTCTTTCACTGTTTTTGCCACATGTCTGGGCGGGTGTTTGCTTATTCCAATGCATGCCTTTCTCGGTTTGTGTGTCTGAATCTACGTATTTGTATATCTTTTTGTATCTCTCACTCTTTCTGCCTGTGTGTCTGGGCGGTTGTTTGCTTATTCCAAATGCATGTCTTTCTCGGTTTGTGTGTCTGAATCTACGTATTTGTATTTGTTTTTGTCTCTCTCACTCTTTTTGCCTGTGTGTCTGGGTGGGTGTTTGCTTAATCCAAATGCATATCTTTCTCGGTTTGCGTGTCTGAATCTATGTATTTTTATGTGTTTTTTGTCTCTCTCACTCTTCTTGTCTGCGTGTCTGGGCGGGTGTTTGCTTATTTCAAATTCATGTCTTTCTCGGTTTGTGTTTATGAATCTACGTATTTGTATGTGTTTTTGTCTCTCTCTCTTTTTGCCTGTGTGTCTGGGCGGGTGTTTGCTTATTCCAATTAAATGTGAATTTCTTATGTTTCAAGTATGTTTCATGTCATTCTAAGAGATCTAAAAAAGTTGAAAAAAATACCATGTTAAAAAAAAAAAAAAAGAAGTCCAAAAAAAATTTAGTTAAAAAAAACAGTTTATTTTTCATAAGAAAATATTGAAGGAGAACCATCAGTCCTCGTCAATAGGAGTAAGGGTATGCACAAGAATATGTTTTAAAATTTATATCAAAAGTGTCATTCTATTTTTCTGATATGATTTAGAGATGTAAAAAAAAGTTGAAAAAAATACCAAGTTAAAAAATAAAAAAAAATAAAAAAAAAGTTGAATAATTTCGAAGTCCAAAAAAATTTGTTAAAAAAAATAGTTTGTTTTTCACGAAAAAATATTGAATAAGAATAATCAGTCCTCATCAATAGGAGTAGTGGTATGCACAAGAATATGTTTTAAAATTTAAATTAAAAGTGTCATTCTATTTTTCTGATATGATTTAGAGATGTAAAAAAAGTTGAAAAAAAAACAATGTTAACAAATAAAAAAAATTATATGATTTAAAAATGTAACAAAAAAAAGTTGAATAATTTTGAAGTCCAAAAAAAGTTGAATAATTTCGAATTCCAAAAAAATATTTTTTTTTTTAAAATAGTTTGTTTTTCATGAAAAAATATTGAATGAGAACCATCAGTTCTCATCAATAGGAGTATGGGTGTGCACAAGAATATATTTTAAAATTTAAATCAAAAGTGTCATTCTATTTTTCTGATATGATTTAGAGATGTAAAAAAAAGTTGAAAAAAAATACCATGTTAAAAAATTAAAAAAAAATTTAAAAAAGTTGAATAATTTCGAAGTCAAAAAAAAATTGTTAAAAAAAATAGTTTGTTTTTCCTGAAAAATATTGAATGAGAATCATCAGTCCTTATCAATAGGAGTATGGGTATGCAAGAGAATATGTTTTAAAATTTAAATCAAAAATGTCATTCTATTTTTCTGATAGGATTTAGAGATGTAAAAAAAAGTTGAATAATTTCTAAGTCCAAAAAAAAAATTTAGTTAAAAAAAATTAGTTTGTTTTTCATGAAAAAATATTGAATGAGAACCATCAGTCCTCATCAATAGGAGTATGGATGTGCACAAGAATATGTTTTAAAATTTAAATCAAAAGTGTCATTCTATTTTTCTGATATGATTTAGAGATATACAAAAAAGTTGAAAGAAATACCATGTTAAAAAATTAAAAAAAACTAAAAAAGTTGAATAATTTCGAAGTCCAAAAAAAATTTAGTTAAAAAAAATAGTTTGTTTTTCATGAAAAAATATTGAATGAGAACCATCAGTCCTCATGAATAGGAGAATGGGTATGCACAAGAATATGTTTTAATATTTAAATCAAGTGTCATTCTATTTTTCTTATATGATTTAGAGAAGTAAAAACAAGTTGAAAAAAAATACCATGTTCAAAAAAATAATTAAAAAAGTTTAAAAAAAACCTTAAGAAAATTAAAAAAAATGGGGGGAGGGGGGCCAAAATGTTGGGGAGAGGGGTCCTTTGGAGTTTGGGAGAATAGGGGACCTTTGAGGATTGAGGTCCCTGGTGTTTGGGGTCATTGGTGCTTATGATCCTTGGCGGTTGGTACTCATATACACCTCACTACTTGATTTATAAGGATTTCTATGGATTGTTCTGAATTTCATTATTAAAATTCTTTTCTTGACATCTACATCTCTATTATTATCAGCTTTTTAGTATACTATAACGTTAGACCCTATTTTAAATTGACAACACTGTGAAAACGCCACTTGTGTATTATACAGTACACATTGAAAAAGTAAAGCTAGGTCAAGTCAAAAGTTCATTCTGTCATCGTTAACCATTTTCATAGATTGATGTTGTTCCAAATTTATAAGAAATTGCCTGAGTTAATAACCCCCTCGGGGTTACCTTAACTGGTAATTAGTTTAACCCTTTTTTTACCACCTTCATACGATCCGTTCACTAATTAGGATCATTCACATCCCTATTATTCAATCAAAAATTAATATCGTTCATAGAGTCCAATTCGCAAATGCTATACCATTTTTTGCAATTAGAGATAGCTTTTACGCAAAATGGTACAATTTTCAACTTTTCATCATTCACAGTTCTGTAATTATCCCATGATGTATTCTTAACCATCGGAAGTTTAATTTGGTAATTGAACTTAAAAAAGTCTGATTGCACTATACAATCTCACTCCTAGTTCTAAAACATGTTTGATCACTTTGTAGGTCTATCAACTTCATACGCTTCAGTGGTTCATATATGTCTAAGCAAATAGCATGGTATTTCCTATATGTCTAAGCAAATTCATTATAAGCATTCTACTTGTGTGGTGAGCGGACTGAACAATAAATCGAGGCAAGAGATTTCCTTGAGTAGCGTCCGCGATTCGGCACTACAGACGCATAAGCACATTTAATGGCTTTAGTTGTTTGCTTAACAATTGCGTGTCTAGTTTTAATAATTGTTTCCGCAATCGTTATACAAAGATATCTCAGCTCCGATACCGTAGGGACAACATGATTTCCGAGAGTGACAGAATCACTTTGCGGCGCATTAAAGGTCAAAAATTCACACTTATCAATATTGATAGAAAGTCCGATAGATGAAAGTCACTTAGGAGTCGATTAAAGTTGTCTTGCAAGTCTGCTTTTGATATACTGAGCAGAAGAAGGTCGTCAGCGTTTGCCCAGTAAGATAGGTCAGTGCCATACAATAGGAGAGATGGCGAGATACGGCCCAGAGTCTTGGAGATGCCATGTTTGAAAATAAGAGGACTTACAGCGCTGCCTTGCCTCACACCTCTTCTGATTTTTACAGGATCTGAAATTTTGCCTTTCCACTTGGCCAACACAGTTGAATTTTCGTACCAAAATTTCAGAGCACTCACTATACTCGAATTTACTCCACTGTGCAGTAGAGCATTCATTGCTTGCATGTGATTGATGCTATCGAATGCTTTCGATATATCAATAGTGCGCATATACAGAGGCGACTTTTTTCCTTCCGAGCCCATAAGTACGTTAGCCACAAGGCGGTGGGCCTCCGGGCACCCGAGACCTTTCTGAAATCCAAGCTGATTGTCCCCAAATTTGTTTGGATCTTTTCCTTTTTTGGCGACAGATGAAATTACTCCTTTCAGAAAAGAGTTTGGGACAAAACCCCTGGAGATGCACATCTGGAAGATAAGCTGAAGACGGAAATAAAAGCATTCAGGTAAGTGCTGAATGCATCTCTTTCACTTTATGACTCATTTTTTTGGGGGTGGGGGGAGGGCAAGATGTACAACCTTTTATTTAAACATGTACAGCAAAAGGCATTAATAACAAAAATTTGGTACTTTCCCATTATATGGGCCTTTCTAAAAAGTCAAGTTTGGTTAATACTAATGAAATAAAATAAAATAGGAGGAATATATAATAGTTTATAAACAAATTTGGACTATATATTTGCACGTTAGGGGGGGTAAAGCTTTGCATGCATTAAATACGTAATCTAACCTTACCTAGGTACCTTCCCCCCCTAAACCCCAAAAATAACAGTTTAAATATTGTATACGCTATGAAAACCCCGCTATCATTGGGATACTCTATAGCGGATAACCCGTCAAAAACGGGTTTTTGTGACTAGTTTCCATGTAAAGGCCCATATAATGGGAAAGTAGCAAAAATTCTTTGTCTGTAGCTATAATTTCTTGCCCTTTTCTTCTGTAAATAATTAAAATTAGGTGTTTAAGCACACCTAAAGCTATGGATTTTGAAGCAATAATTTTTCAAGTAAGGCAAACCCACCTTCTAGAAGGGCTAATCCACCTATTTTCAGGTTTTGTTGTTCTTCTGTTTGCTATTTTTCGACGATCACGATCTGGGCGCAGAGATTTTTTTTTATTTACGTTTTGACGGTGAAGAGAATCCAAATTTAAACTGTATTGATGATAAAACGGCAAAGAGCTGGTTAAAACAGTTTATGACCCTTTTTAACAATTAGGATGGCTTAAGAAACTGCTAATTTGCTTTAAATTTAAATAAAAATCAACAGACGTCCATAAGAACAGTTACGTTCCCTCATTTCGTGCATGGGTGTGGTCAGTTGATGTCCATCGTTTGTCTCATTTCGGCATAACCTTGCACATCCCTCATTTCTCATACGAGCATTAGCTGACCTCAACCAAAGGACAATCTTGGTGAAAATTAGTGGACGATGAAGCAATTGTATTAGACCACTTGTTCGTAGTTTCAAAGAAAGTGAAGTTTTATCACGACCCATTCACAATACGATTTTACTTATACTGAGATTTATTTAGCGTTAATCTGAGCCAATTAGGTTTTTCATAGAATTTTCAGCGTGGCTGAAAAATTCTAAATGACTCAAATTTGGCTCTGAACGATGACAAATATCTGACAACATCAGAGGCATGATCAATTGATGCAACAGGAGTGATGCTAAGCATGGTATATGTATCTCAAATTTTGCTTTTGAGGTGAATTATTTTCTATGTTGGGTGCCCTCCTTACGATAATAACTTTCTATTATGCTTTGATCGTGAATAGAAAGCGTGAAAATAATGTTGTTTTTAACGCTTCCAACATACTAAGCTTTGTTTTCATATTATGTTGTGCATAGAATTTAATTCATTTTTTTATGTTTCCAGTCTCAGAAACTAAATCCATCTCCCAACCCTGTTTTTGCTTTAATATCCTTACGCCTTACGCGGTCTAGTAGCTTTCTAGATATAATTCACGAGTATTTTTAATGCGTTTCAAGCCATTAAGAAGGGAACTACAAGCTTTTTTAGAGCGTGTTTCGTTCTTGGTTCTGCAACTTTAAGATGAGTTACTTTTTTAGAACTCCCCAAGCGTGATTTATGGTTCTTTCCGCTCTGTTTTCGAAGCATGCGACAAAGAGACTTTATTGATGTTTTAATTGCATTATTCTTTTATTTATTTTTTTCATAAAATGAAGCAATATAATTGCTAAAACAATTTTAGTTTACGTTAAGATTTTTGACTTTATCAAAAAAAAAAATTCAATTCATTTCGTCTAATAACCAATTTATTTATTTAAACAAGTGATCAGAAATGATTAATAATTCACAAAAACGGTATACTAGGCTGAGAGTGCTAGTAATTCAGACATTGCGTTTTGACGGAACGTTTGTGTATTTTGCTGGTTTAATATGATACTTTAAAGAAAATTAGAATTGAGAATATATAGAATTGATTCCAGTCTAATCTTGCATTTGCAGACAGTAATCTAAAGTTCAATGAGCTTAACAAAAAAAAATATCAGGATCTTATTTCAGTAAAATTTGTAAAGCAAGTATTTTACTATACTAAGAATTTCTTGACACTGATTTTTGTCAGAGTTTCTTGACACGCATTTTACGACGCTGAGCATAGTCTAAAAAATGAGAATGTTGCTTCCAATTGCGCCAATTTACAAAAATTGCGAAGGGGGCAAAATATTTCTTTTCAAAATCAAAGGGCCAATTTTTTGTATTTTTTTTCCTATGAAATTATCAAAAAAGAGAATTTTCCAACAAAAGTAACAAAAATGTATTTTTGTCTTAGTCTAGGGGGAATGAAAAAATCTAGAGAGGTATATCCCTCCCCCTCCTGCTCCCTTCCCAACTGACACCACTTGTTGCTTCGAAAAAAATAGGATGAATAAATAGGTGAAAAAGAGCTTCTTGATTGGCTAATTTTGCAATCTTACGCAAACTTCTAAGCCTTATGCCTAATTGCATGGCTGTAAGTCGTTCGGCGAACACATAACTATAAATGTGAACAAGAGCTGACTTCTCCATCAGGTGCTAATAGTGGTCCGAAATTCTCCTAATGAAAATTAGTTAATAACTAACAACTATATATAGAATGGTAGTATTTTTCCTTTGACTCGTATAGATCCGTAGCAAAGTTAAATTTACTGACATAATTAAATTTTATTGACATAAACAAATTTTCATAATAACATTATAATAAAACAATAAATAATAAATTTATCCGATAAAATATTATACAATAAAATAAAATTTGCAAAATTGAATAATTGAACAATATATTTCTGGTGATATGTGTGCGCACTAATTTGTGAGACATACACGACATAACGTAAGTTATGTTGTGTATGTGAGCGACTTGAAAGCCTTTCAGTTTTGACACTAATTAGGACACAGTTCGAAAGATCTTATAAAAGAGCCATCAACAAAATCCAACTACATATAAAAGCTTGACGCATAACAAAAGAAAAAATGACTTTGAGATCTTGATTGAAGAAAAACGAAAACCAAAGTACTGAGATGCCAACATTAGCTGGGAATTTTTGCATCAAGAACTTTGACCATGACTCCCAGGGGCTCTTCTAAGATTTATTTTTCTTCTCTCATGATGCACTCGATGTTAAACAAGAAAACTTGATCAATGATAAACTATAAAAATAATCAATGAGACTTCTTGGTCTAGATTAAAACTATAGTTGAATACCTTTTTGAAGATTTTGTTTTGAAGTTCTTGGAAAGTGACCCTATATAAAGAAGAGCCAACTTCAAAGATTTATTTTTCTTCTAAGATTTATATTTCTTCTTTCAAGATACACTTAATATTCAACAAAAATTTCTTTCTCAATAATAATTTTATAAAAATTGTTGGTCTAATTTAGAGCTTCGGTTGAAAATTTTGGTTGAAAAACAACTTGAAGATTGGGCTGGAAAGCTCTTGCGAAAGCAATGCCACTAACGAAAAGCCAACCTAAATGAAATATAAATATGACGCATAACGGATTAACTCAGATTTTGGGATCTTGAATGTAGAAAAACTAACAGCAAATAGTCAAATTTTAATATTAACCAAGAGTTGCTATTTTGAGAATTCCGACCCTGACAGGCAAAGACTCTTCGAAGCAGGGGCTTCCACTATCCCCGAATTTTCGGGAATATCCCCGAAAATCTATGTGTCTCCCCGACAAAAATTATTTTCCCCCGAATCCCCGAAATTTCCGCGAAAATCACTCAACCCCGGTTTGACCCCTAGTGACTATCCCTAGCAAACATTACTTTACATACCATAATTTTTCACTACTCTCTTGTTCGTTAATTTTCGTCTCCTGTGTTGCTTTGCATAAGAACCAGATCGATACAATTTAATTATAGACGGTTGATCACAAAAGTTCACAAAAGTATTACTTTCTTTTATTTAGGTTTAATAAATTTGAAGGCAGTATTCCAAATGGTATAAGATTCTTACATTCACATCATTCGTGGTCAAGTATCTTGACAAAATTAGCCAAGAATTATACCTGAAGTTGTTTAACGGAACTCTCAGTTAGATTGTAGATTTTAAAATTGAAGTTCTAAAGAAACAGAATTGCTTTGACAACCGAATCATAAGTTTAAATTTGGTTTTCTTTCGCTGTTTTCAGTTTTTGACACACTGTATTAATGTTTAATACTTGATAATTGAACGCATAATATATTGAAGGAATTTACCTTTTTGCCAGGAATTCTTACCATTTAAATTTTTGTTTCATTCGGTGTGTAAAATTTAAGTTCTTTTCTTTTTATATGAGAATGGTATTTGTTATACCACGCTTTATCCTCAAACGTATTCACCCAGCACTCCCCTCACAATTATTATTCTGGTCCCTTCACCCGTGTAATATTTTCAGTGACGTAATATTTTAAACTTCAGTTTTAGGAACCTTTTATGGTCTTGCAAACCTTTTAGTTAGGCAAAGGAAATTTTACGGAAAATAGATTCTGCTCAAATTCGGGATAGCCAAGTAAATTTGTTTAAATATTTAAGGCCTACCTTTACAACTTCTAATGCTTTAACAATTAATAACCCTGTATGAAGGCAAATTCTGAAATAAAATATTTTTTTAAAGAAAATGTGGTATAATTTATTTCTTCCGCGCTAAATACGATCTTCTTACCATAAAATAGGCACAACTCCCTCCCCCTCCTAATGAGGCAAAATTTTGCTACAGACTATGTAAAAGGTCGGTGAATAGAGGATTCAAACGGAAGTAACCCCAAAAATATTATCCATAAAAAATTTAAGATAAAGCTTAAAGTAAAATTTGGGTATTAGGCTCATATTGTTTTCTTGTCAAGTTTTAAATATTTTCGGACTTATTTATCACGAACAGTTGGTTAATAATGCCAAATAATGTTAGTGCGAAGTAAAAGAATTAGTAAATTTTATAAGATTTGTGTCCTACAGCTATCATGTCCAGCCATTAGATGGGCT
This sequence comes from Artemia sp. Qi Xiang Cuo, assembly GCF_049724085.1. Classification (NCBI taxonomy): domain Eukaryota; kingdom Metazoa; phylum Arthropoda; class Branchiopoda; order Anostraca; family Artemiidae; genus Artemia; species Artemia sp. Qi Xiang Cuo. The sequence goes on along the minus strand of NC_142796.1, from coordinate 19,311,934 downwards.
GATATAAAAATGAGACTTTAATAAGTATTATATTTGGAATATGGATGGTCACAGGGTTGGTGGGAGGGTTGGGGGTTAATCGGTGACTATATAGTAATTATGAGGTAATCAAAAGAAAGAAAAGCATAGTAGAAACAAACAATGAAAAACATGTATGTTCGGAGGGGGAATTTTCCGCACGGGGGTGGGTATTTTCCGAGGGTATTTTTCGCGGGGGATATTTTCCGCAGGGGTACTTTCCGTGGGAGGTTTTTTTCTGAAGGGAGGGGGGGGAAACACCTAAGTCCTTAGAAGCAAAAACCAATAATGTCTCAGTTGTCGTAAAAATTCCCTTTTTAATTTAAGTTTAAATTTACTTGTTTAGTTTAGTTCTTGTTTGTTTTAAGTTTTAATATTACCCCGTACTTATAGGTTGAATTTGTCTATTTAATTCAAAGACTAGAAACCGCAAACAATATTTGTTTTTGTTTTTAAATATTATAATGAATTTCTGAGATTAATGACTTAATAAAAAATTGCTACTGGTATTTACAGTTCACATGTGTTCACTATTTTTCTTTTCTTTTTTTGAAAGCAATTTTGAAGTTTTTGCCGCAATATCAGCAATGAGTGTTTTCAGCTATGGGTTCCAATCTCGGGCTCTGGCTCTAAAACCTATTTTGTAAAAGACTTGATTTACTACGCAGATACAAGCTCGCCTACTTGAGACTGAAAATGAAGCTAAAGCCGATTTTTGCTCCCAAATTTTCGCAACGAAATTCTATTTTGTTTTTTCCCCGAAAAATCCCCAAAACTTGAAGACTTGTCCCCGAAAACTCTCCGAATTTTTAAGACTTGTCGCCGAATTTCAATTTTCGAGGGTGGAAGCCCTGCTTCGAAGATTTAATTCTGTTACCTCAATATACGCTCAACAATAAACAAGAAATTTTACTTAATTACGAGATATAAAAATCAAACAGTACGTGGTAACGAACTGTAAGTAAGGAGCGTCCCGGCTCAATAGTAACCAAAACTCTAATAAACGGAATTTTGATACTAATAGATACACCAAAATAATCAGATTTTTATGTTGATTTCAAATATATAAGTTTCAACAAGTTTAGTCTTACACATCAAAAGTTACGTGAAAAAAAAGTAAAATTAGTATGCATATTTCGTCTTAATTATTCATATACGGTGAGCCAAAATGGAAGCTTCATTAATTTAAAAATGTTGAAAAATTAAATAGAAAAACAAGTTTTTTTTAACTGAAAGTAAGGAGCGACATTAAAACTTAAAACGAACAGAAAATATTCCGTATATGAAAGGGGTTGTCCCCACTTCAACGCCTTGCTCTTTGCGCTAAAGTTTGACTCTGTCTCATAACTTTATTTTTTTAAACAATAAAAAACTTTAGTGTAAAGAGCGAGGCGTTGAAGAGGGGACAACCCGTTTCGTATACGGAATAATTTTTATTCGGTTTAAGTGTTAATGTCGCTACTTACTTTCAGTTAAAAAAAAATTGTTTTTTTATTTAATTCTCTGTTAGACGCCTTGGTCTGGATAAAAAGTTTGGTTTTAGATTTTTATTGAAAGCCCATTTGAAGATTTGGTTTGAGAAGCTTCAAAAAACGAGGCCATTAAAGTAAAGCAAATCTCAAAGATAAGAAAACTGACATGTAATAAAAAACCATGCACTGACTTTGAAATCTTGGGTCAACCAAAACCAAAAGCAGTCAAACGCCGACATTAACTGATAATTTCTGTCTTGAGAATTTTGATTCTGACTCGCAAAGTATCTTCTGACATTAATTTTTCTTCTCTCTAGATCACTCAACATTCGAAAAGCTACTTTCCTCAATATTAATCAATATTAAACCTAGTAAAGAGTGAACAACACCCCATAGTAACCAAAAGTTAAAAACGCGTTAAGAAAAACTGCCTCGTGAAACAAATTGCCATCTGACACTGATTGAGGAATGGTAACTATTATTTTGGTTCTTCTTAAAAGTAAGAGATTACTGCGAAAAGAAATTTATGGTGATTTCGAAAAAAGCCTGAAACCCCTCGAAAATGGCGTCATATCACAATGAAAAGTGTACCATTGGAATCAGCCGGATCGAAAACCTTGAAAATTAAAGTCCCGTTCCTTGGACAAAAAGGAAAATCACTTTTTGCATTGGTAGCACTGATCTGTGTCCTTTTTTTCCAGGCCTAGAGGGTTACCAGAACATCATAGAGAGATACTTAATGGCTCATTTAAGGGGATGTGGTACGACAAAGATTTGCCCAATCTCGCCCATTATAAACGTTTTTAGTTTGTGTGGTCAAACTATTTTGAATTATGTTGGCGGTCTTGATATAACTTGTAAAACTTAGATAACAGATTTAAATAAACGAGAGAAGACTAAAAGCCGACACCGAATTTCTCAGATATCTTAGAAAACCCAATTAATTTCTTTCAGTTTGGGCCTGATGTAGAGACATTCAGTTTTGATGAGACATCATCAGGAAGTATGAATTCGGAACAGAATTGTCTAATTTAAGTACAGGAAAGGTCAGTCTCTCAATATATCTTAGTCTACCTGCTCGAAAAAATAATGAAAATCAGTTCAAAGGAATTATCATTTGACTGATTTTGAAATTTCTCTTTTGGTCCTTGCAAGGTAAAAAAAGTCCGAATTCTGACCAAAAAAGTGTAAACAATATGGGCGTCGTTACAACAGCCTGGTGAACTTGTCCTGCCTTGAAGCAGGATCAGCATGATTCAAAAAGACGTTGGCTATAAGAGATTATACAAAATTTTGCTAGTATTAATTTAATTAGATTCATGTGATCCTTGAATTGTGAAATTCATTTCCATTCCAATTATCTCTTTGCTTGAGATGCCCTGTGAGGAGATTTGTTTCTCTAGCAATGGAATTTACAAGATAAGGGGTCTGTTATTTCTGGAAATTAGAAATTAATTTTGTAAGTAGTTCTATACGAAGAAAATTACTTTAAAGAATTTTGTGTTCTATTGGGAGCCACTTTTTGAAACTGGAAGTCTCCATTTCTAATAAATTCAAAATGTTATTGGAAAAGTAAAGGAGCACCGACACCTCTGACTGGCTTCACATTAATCACTTGAGACTTCACATGGGCTGATCATTCAAAGTTGGCATGAACTAGTTGCTTGACGAAGTGCTTCCATTGGGTTGGCTCTAGATTTTTCTTCTTTTTTTATTTAAACATTAGTGGAAAACTAAATTCCCTATCCCTTTTCACACAGTCTAGCACTGTCAAAAGTCTTTCTAAGAAAAGAAGCAAAAAAACACTAAGAAAGGACAAAATTCAGGAGAAGGGATGCTCGTTGTGACAGAAACCTCAAATTCTAATCGAGTGTAACTTTAAATGCGTTTTTTTCTAATGCAATAGTGGAAAATATACAATCAGCCCCTTCCTTCTTAAGAGCACCTAGAAACAAGTAAATCTAACTACTATGGGCTAAAAATTACTTATAATGAGGTTAATTTTCAACATTGGACGGCTAAAGTAAATTAGAAAGCAACAATTTCTACCTCAACCCCTCCCCCAGACCCTCTTCTATATTTAGCTGAAGGATCGTAGAAAGTTAGAAAATTTGGACAAAAAATATAATTTTAGTTTCTTCAGCCACGCTCCCCCACCCCCAACCACCAAAATAACAGCTCAGCTATCGTTCTTCATAATAGCTGATAAATAATTATGCATCATAATTCCATAAAACGTCAAGTGAATCTGCATAGGTAAACAAAGCTTTAAAATAAATGTTTATTGTCCTGTCTATTTTGTGGGGACTATGTGACTTGATAGGAGCGAATGCGCCTCTATGCGCCATTGCTTAATCTGGGAAGATTAATCTGGGGCCATTGCTTAATCAGGGCTTAATCTTTCCTCTTAATCTGGGAAGTTCACTATATAGTTTTTGAGGATTTAAAATCGATTGGTTATCTCAGATTTTTCAACCAATAGCAAGAGTAGTATCCATTCTATATCTTTGAGGGATACATTAACATCTACAAGACCATACAAAGTTTCAGGGATACATTCACACCTTCAGGTTTTTTAAACTTGGTAATGTATAATGTAGTCAAGCATGTTTAGAGAGTTTGGTAGTAATAATATAATATAAATCAAACAGGTTTACATTCACACCAACAAAACCATACAAAGTTTCAGGGATACCTTCACACCTACAAGACCATACACAGTTTCAGGGATAGATTCACACCTTCAGGTTTTTAAAACTTGGCAATGTATAATGTAGTCAAGCATGTTTTGAGAGTTTGGTCGTAATAATATAATTTAAAGCAAACAGGTTTACATTCACACCTACGAGACCATACACAGTTTCAGGGATACATTCACACATACAAGACCATACACAGTTTCAGGGATACATTCACACCTTCAGGTTTTTAAAACTTGGCAATGTATAATGTATTCAAGCATGTTTTGAGAGTTTGGTCGTAATAATATAATTTAAAGCAGGCTTTTTTCTGTTTTTGTAACGATGCCACATTCTGTGTAATTTGCAAAAAAAAGGGTAATTAGTGATTGGATAATTTTTTGACGTGAAATCTCTGAATTAAATATTTTTGGAGCATGTACTTGACGATGGATAAAAGGGTTAAGGTGATTAGCAGTTACGAGGGAGGATTCCCTCACTGGCACCTGGCAGAAGGCTACGCATATCAAATTGCTGTACTGTAGGCCGACTTGCTAGCGAAAATGGATTCTATGGGTCGTATAGGAAATGTTCATTTTGAATATCTTTCAATTTTGGAGGGAAAACCAAAAATACTCAGAATCAAAAATAAACGGGATCTGCCTCAAGGGGAAGGCTCAGAGGCCCTTCGTTCCCCAATTTGTGAGGTTAGGGGAGGGGGGGTCAATTTTGGAGGGAAAACCAAAAATACTCAGAATCAAAAATAAACGGGATCTGCCTCAAGGGGAAGGCTCAGAGGCATAAAGCCAATCATTTTCATGTATCTATAATTATTAAAATTCTGCTTTTAGAGTTATGGTTACTTTCGGACGAGTTGCACATAAATTTCAAGTTGTTTCCCAAAAACTATTTAAAATTAGGGTTTTATCTGTAGTTTTTTTCGTTTTTGTTTTATTGTTCGACATTATAGGAATTCTGAAACTGGATGGTTGGTGAAATTTCTTAATAAATAAAGATTTAGTTTTTATTCTAAAGGGCTTAATATTATCAAGGTTTTAGCTTTTGGCGGATAACATTAAACCCAAGGAAATTTATGTATTTGGAATTAGCGTATAAAGCCAATCATTTTCATGTATCTATAATTATTAAAATTCTGTTTTAGAGTTATGGTTACTTTCGGACGAGTTGCACTTTACTTTCACCTTGTTTCCCAAAAACTGTTTAAAATTAGTGTTTTTTTTGTAGTTGTTTTCATTTTTGCTTTATTGTTCAACATGATAGGAATTCTGAAACAGGATGATCGTTGAAATTTCTTAATGACTAAAGATTTTGTTTTTCTTCTAAAAGGCTTAATATTCTCAAGGTTTTAGCTTTTGACGGATAACATTAAACCTATGAAAATTTATGTATTTGGAATCAGCATATAAAGCCAATCATTTTCATGTATCTATAATTATTAAATTTCCGTTTTTAGAGTTATGGTTAATTTCTGTCGAGTTGCTCATTACTTTCACCTTTTTTCCAAAAAACTTTTTAAATTTGTTTTTTTTTGTAGTTGGTTTTGTTTTTGCTCTTTTGTTCGAATTGATAGGAATTCTGAAACAGGATGGTCGTTTAAATTTATTAATTAATAAAGATTTTTTTTTTATTATAAAATGCTTAATATTATCAAGGTTTTAGCTTTTGACGGATAACATTAAACCTAAGGAAATTTATGTATTTGGAATCAGCGTATAAAGCCAATGATTTTCATGTATCTATAATTATTAAAATTCTGTTTTTAGAGTTATGGTTACTTTCGGACGAGTTGCACTTTACTTTCACCTTGTTTACCAAAAACTGTTTAAAATTAGGGTTTTTTTTGTAGTTGTTTTCGTTTTTTTGCTTTATTGTTCGACTTGATAGGAATTCTGAAACAGGATGGTCGTTGAAATTTCTTAATTACTAAATATTTTTTTTTTATTATAAAAAGCTTAATATTATCAATGTTTTAGCTTTTGACGGATAAAATTCAGCCTAAGGAAATTTATGTATTTGGAAACAGCGTATAAATCCAATCATTTTCATGTATCTATAATTATTAAAATTCTGTTTTTAGAGTTATGTATCTTTCAGACGAGTTGCATTTTACTTTCATCGTTTTTCCAAAAAACTGTCTAAAGGTAGGTTTTTTTTGTAGTTGTTTTCGATTTTACGCTTTTTAAAGACATCGTAGAGATTCGTAAACAGGATTATTGTTGAATATACGTTATAAAAATAGATTATGTTTTTCATATAAAATTCGTAATATTATAAGGGTCTTAGCTTTTGACGGATAACATTAAACCTAAGGAAATTTATGTATTTTGAATCAGCGTATAAAGCCAATCATTTTCATGTATCTATAATTATTAAAATTCTGTTTTTAGAGTTATGGTTACTTTCGGACGAGTTGCACTTTACTTTCACCTTGTTTCCCAAAAACTTTAAAATTAGGGTTTTTTTGTAGTTATTTTCGTTTTTCCTATATTTTTCGACTTGATAGGAATTCTGAAACTGGTTGGTCGTTGAAATTTCTTAATGACTAAATATTTTGTTATTCTTCTAAAAGGCTTAATATTCTCAAGGTTTTAGCTTTTGACGGATAACATTAAACCTAAGGAAATTTATGTATTTGGAATCAGTGTATAAAGCCAATCATTTTCATGTATATATAATTATTAAAATTCTGTTTTTAGACTTATGGTTACTTTCGGACGAGTTGCACTTTACTTTCACCTTGTTTACCAAAAACTGTTTAAAATTAGGGTTTTTTTTGTAGTTGTTTTCGTTTTTTTGCTTTATTGCTCGACTTGATAGGAATGCTGAAACAGGATGGTCTTTGAAATTTCTTAATGACTAAATATTTTTTTTTTCTTCTAAAAGGCTTAATATTCTCAAGGTTTTAGCTTTTGACGGATAAAATTAAACCTAAGGAAATTTATGTATTTGGAATCAGCGTATAAAGCCAATCATTTTCATGTATCTATTATTATTACCGAGGTTACGTGCGCGCACGTAACCTCGTCTAAATTAACCTTAAAAAATGAAATAAAGCTATGTCGACTTTGCATGTTGATTTCACGACATTTTTGGGAAACAAGGTGAAAGTAAAGTGCAAATCATCCGAAAGTAACCATAACTCTAAAAACAGAATTTTAATAATTATAGATACATGAAAATGATTGGCTTTATACACTGATTCCAAATACATAAATTTCCTTAGGTTTAATGTTATCCGTCAAAAGCTAAAACCTTGAGAATATTAAGCCTTTTAGAAGAATAACAAAATCTTTAGTCATTAAGAAATTTCAATGATCAACCTGTTGAAAAATTACTATCAAGTTTAAAAATAAAGCAAAAACTAAACCAACTACAAAAAAAACCATAATTTTAAACAGTTTTTGGGAAACAAGGTAAAAGTAAAGTGCAAGTTGTCTGAAAGTAACCATAACTCTAAAAACAGAATTTTAATAATTATAGATACATGAAAAGGAATGGATTTATACGCTGATTTCAAATACATAAATTTACTTAGGTTTAATGTTATCAGTCAAAAGCTAAGACCTTGAGAATATTAAGCCTTTTAGAAGAAAAACAAAATATTTAGTCATTAAGAAATTTCAATGATCATCCTGTTTCAGAATCCCTATCAAGTCGAACAATAAAGCAAAACGAAAACAACTACAAAAAAAACCCTAATTTTAAACAGTTTTTGGTAAACAAGGTGAAAGTAAAGTGCAACTCGTCCGAAAGTAACCATAACTCTAAAAACAGAATTTTAATAATTATAGATACATGAAAATGATTGGCTTTATACGCTGATTCCAAATACATAAATTTCCTTAGGTTTAATGTTATCCGTCAAAATCTAAAACCTTGAGAATATTAAGCCTTATAGAAGAAAAAAAAAATCTTTAGTCATTAAGAAATTTCAATGATCATCCTGTTGCAGAATTCCTATCAAGTCGAACAATAAAGCAAAAACGAAAAAAACTAAAAAAAACCCCTAATTTTAAACAGTTTTTGGGAAACAAGGTGAAAGTAAAGTGCAACTCATCCGAAAGTAACCATAACTCTAAAAACTGAATTTTAATAATTATATATACATAAAAATTATTGTCTTTATAGGCTGACTCCAAATACATAAATTTCCTTAGGTTTAATGTTATCTTTCAAAAACTAACATCTTGAGAATATTAAGCCCTTTTGAAGAAAAACAAAATCTTTAGTCATTAAGAAATTTCAATGACCATCCTCTTTCAGAATTCCCATCAAGTCGAACAATAAAGCAAAAACGAAAACAACTACAAAAAAAAACCCTAATTTTAAACAGTTTTTTGGAAACTAGGTGAATGTAATGTGCAACTCGTTCGAAAGTAACCAGAACTCTGAAACAGAATATTATTAATTGTAGATACATTAAAAATATTGTCTTTAAATAAAGATTCCAAATACAAAAAGTTCCTTAGGTTTAATGTTATCCGC
>NC_142796.1:19247560-19302760 GCF_049724085.1 Artemia sp. Qi Xiang Cuo | reverse complement strand
AGAATCGTTTCTAGGTGGAAATTTTTAAAGTCTGACAGATGATGTCATTGGTTGATTGATCTGTCAAGAAAGGGGAATTAATTTGTTGTTTCTAAGGGGAATTATTGATTCACGATAGGTGAATTGAGGTCGACAGCACAGGTGTTCCAAATTCCCCGGGGGGCAGTTGGGGGCCTAGGGGACATTTGGGGACCGTTGGAGGGCCTTTGGGGCACAGGGAAGGGCCTTTGGAGCACAGGGAGGGCCTTTGGTGGTCTGGGGGGACAGTTGGGGGCCGGGGGGACATTTGGGGACCGGTGGAGGGCCTTTGGGATCCCGTGGGTCCTTTGGGAGCTCGATGGGCCTTTGGGGGGCCCGGGGATGGCCTTTGGGGGTCTGGGTGGGCCTTTGGGGCGCCGGTGGCCCTTTGGGAGCTTGGGGGCCTTTGAGGACCGGTGGCTTCCTTCGGGGTTGTGGTAGGAGGATTGGAACCCTTTGGGGTTGGGTTAGAGGACCTCACAGCACTGTTCAAATGAAACTTGTGTATTATAACGACCACAGAGTTTCACCATTAAATTCTCTTCTAAAATCTCTTCAAAAATCATCTTTTAAAATGTCTCTAACTGTTTCGCCGAAACAGTTCCATAACCTGTCTAAAACAGTTTCGCCCAAATAATCCCTAAACGTAATTCAGCGTGTTCCTTTTGTTTTTGGCATCTCTGCGCTAATGCATTTCAAATAAATAAGAAACCTGATTCCCGCGCTAAAACAATTCATCGCTAAGATGTTTCTTGGAGAATTGTTTCCGTGGCCTTTGGATATTAATATCCTTCGGAGTTCGACCAAAAGAGTTGTTTCCGAGGCAAAGACATTACTGACTTGGATCTATTCCTGGAGAATCGTTTCTAGGTGAAAATTTTTAAAGTCTGACAGATGATGTCATTGGTTGATTGATCTGTCAAGAAAGGGGAATTAATTTGTTGTTTCTAAGGGGAATTATTGATTCACGATAGGTGAATTGAGGTCGACAGCACAGGTGTTCCAATGTCGATGTTGTTGTTGTTGTAAGTGCACGCTCTCAGCGAATGTCATGGTCGATGTTGTTGTTGTTGACACATTGGAAATTTAGGTCATTGACCCCATTAACCACGTGTTCTCCCTAATGACTCTATGCCCATATTTGGTGTGCTGTCACGACTGGCACCCCCTCCTCTACTGAAATTCCACACAAAACAAGCTGAATCCAGACAGCTTATGAATTTCTTTCTTTGAAGGTGTAGTTGTGTCTTTGGGATCAAACATATTTCTTGTGTTAGAATTTCTACAGATGAAATATATTGTAAAATTTTAATAATTAGTTTTGCTTACTTATTTGAAAGTTTCAACGTGGCAATACTGACGAAAATGTGAAAATGTCATAATAACTTCATAAATTTTGAAACAACCAAAAGAAAAATCTTAGAGAATCTTTTTTTTCAGGAATGAATAGAATTGAGGTTTGTTCAGGGAGGCAATTTTTTTTCTATTTTGATTTCCTTGGTGCTTTAATGGCGTGGGAGCTGGAACGGTTGGAAATTTTTTTACTGCCCAAAGCAGCTGTCCAGCACCTCATCAAAATGCCTTCAATTCCAAGATTGCCCAATATGATTGCATTGACTATATAACAAAATGAAAGCATTTTATTTATCTCTATACTTTCTATTTTTTTTTACAGATGTTTTGGCCCCCCCTTCTCACATAGAGACCCTTTCCGTAACATTTTTGGTACTTTCAATTTTTAGTATTTTCACTGAAGGAGATTGGTAAACAACAAAATTGCCCTGAAACCTCCTAATTTTTGGAAACTAGATTTTTCTGAATTGGCAACCCCCTGATCGTCCATAAAACACGTTTTTTGAAACGCCAAACTCCAGGTATATTGAAAAAACGTTTAAATAGTCGTATGTTATCAGTCAGAGCTCATTAGTAAGATACCATAAGCCTATGTAGATTCAAGTACTTGGAATGAAATATGCATTTCATTGTCGTAGTTAAAGGTCGCATACGATATTTTTTACACTTCCGAGGTATGTCAAAAAGCCAGTACTTGGCTTTTCTCAAAGGGAAGATGAGCAGGGTAATGTAGATCAGGAGGATTAAAGTAGGATTAGGCATACATCGTCCTGCTGATCCTCCCTCTGAGAACAGCTTAGAAGACGGTTTCGATCTTAGAAGTGTAAAAACATCACATGCAACCTTTTGGGATGATAGTGACTAATTATTTCTTATGCGTTACGTAGCCTTAGAATGAATAATTGGCAATTGCTTAAACAGATCTTAAGCTGTTTCTCCGGCTAGCTCTCCTCTGTTAAAAGTTGTCAAGTTGATTTACAACCTGAAAAATAATAATAATTGAAAAGGCTCGTAGTTGAAGTGATGCTCTGATTAAAATAAAGTAACCGCTCGAAAATTTTGTGTCAAAAGAGCTTTGACAGTTTTAAGCTTATTTCAGGTGTTGATAACCATATAAGGACGCATAATCAAGGCATGATTTGAGATAACAAAAATGAATTATGTCTTTTTTTTTGGGGGGGGGGGGGTGGGGGGAATGGTGGATTCAGAATGATTTATATACAATTGTAGATTTACGGATACAATCTGCTCTAAGTTTGGATGCCTCAGCTCATGGCGCAGACAGCAATGGAAGATACGCTCGCGGAGGTTGCGGTCCTTTTCTCTGGAATCTAAAGCATTATGTGGTTCTATAATTTCTTTGGTTTCCAATTTAATTTTTTTATATATTATTCGTTTTCCAACCCCCCCCCCCCCCATTCCTTAAAGACACTCCTGGATTCATACTTGTTCAGTAGAAATAGTTATCAAAATATACGCCAAATATCTCTTAAATGATGGATCGTTGAAAATGAACAGAAATGATTGTTTATTGATTAAATTATTTTCTAGCTTGAAAGCTGAACCGAAATTGGAAAGCACTGACTATCCTCCAACAAACACATATCATAATCAGTTACCTCAGAATCTGTCATTGGGTGGTAGGCTACCCAGCCTCCCCCCAAATCACTATAATCAAGATTCTATAGATCAAAGGCATTATGGATTAAATGGTACACGGCTAGACGATGGAAGATATGATCCAAGACTGCATAATCCAAGAGATAGCTCAGGTATTTTTGCTGTTGTTATGAAGCTAAGTTGTGATAGAAAGCGACAAATTTTGTCAATTGACGTCGCTGTATGAATTCCAGCTGATTTGTCTGATTGAAGGCAAAGCTCTCTAATGTTTTCCTAGAATATTTATTGGAAAGAAAAGCCTTTTGAAGACCTATCTAAGACAGAATATAAATAGCACAGTTTTAAAGACGCGCTTGCAAAATCTTTCCGGCCATGCTACTACCACATCGCGTTATTTTTCAGCTTTTAAAATCTATCATTCCCAAGAATTTTTTTTAGAAATACATCAAGCGTGATAACCTCGTTTCCCGCGTGATATATATGAACAATATTTTTTTCACATTTCTTTTGATTTTTCTTTACCCATGACTTCTCTATACATTTTATGTTTCAGATGTAAGTAATGCGTTGAACTTTCTGCAGTTTTAGAGAAAAATAGAAACAATGTGCCCATAGTTAGAGGGTTTGTTTGAGGTCCTGTATACGGCCTTGTTTATGCACCAAGTCGCTTGAAGCCAGCGCAGCTGCGAGTACTCTTTTTATGTCTCGATCTATTCAAAGTTTCAGCGAATTTATAAGTTATTTCAGCTAGGTTTTGGCCAATTTTTTTTAACATTCCTATATATCCAAGGCTTCACTCTTTTCACTCCTTCGACATATACACAGGGAGATATATAGACAGGGGCGTATTCAGGATTTTAGTTCGGGTTGGGTTTTACAAAAAAAAATTCTATAGACTTATTCTAAAGACCGACCCTGGAAACCGTTAGTCTGTCCCTTGTGGACGTAGGCGCTCCCACTAGGCATACTGTTTGGGCTCCTTAAGTTTCTTCTTTTTCTGCTTCCTATTTTTCTGTGCAAAAATCTATTTACATACAATTTTGTTATGTTTGTTTGAGTTGGACAAAAATTTAGAGGGGAGGGAGGAAGTGCAACCGGTTACCCTTATGGATATAGGTGTAATACTCAAGTGTAAGGCTGGTTTATCTTTATTCAAAAAAACTAAATTAATTGGACTGAAAGTAAGAAGCAACATTAAAATTTAAAGTGAAAAGGAATTATTCCGTATATGAGGAGCAAGGGCGGATCCAGGATTTTTTTTTCGGGGGGGGGGGGTTACTAATTTTTGACTCAGTTTTCGACTAATTTTACTGATTTTTACCTAGGTTTTACTAATTTTCGACTCGGTCAAAAATTTCGGGGAGGGGGGGGTTAAAACGGGGTAACCCCCCTGGATACGGCCTTGATGAGGGAGTTGCTCCTTCCTCAATACCTTGCTCTTTACGCTAAAGTTTTCTAGAACAAAAAAAATTATTCTAAATAAACGGTCCTTGTGTTTCAGGAGTCATAAGAATTTGGACAAAAATTCAAACTTTAGCGTAAAGAGCGAAGTACTCAGGAGGGGAAACCTCCCTCATATACGGAAAATGTTTTATTTGTTTTAATTTTTAATGTCACTCAGTACTTTAGTTGAAAAAATTTAACCACTCCCTCGGAATATTTCCCTTGCTACAATTCTGCCCTTAAATTCTGCACTTGCTACAACCCCCCCCCTCCCCAGTAAATTTCTCTTCGTTCCTGGGGGATTTTCAGAAAATCCTCCCACCCCTTGTGAAACGCTGAAGTTTTCTAGAACAAAAAAATTTATTCTAAATAAACGGTCCTTGTGTTTCAGGAGTCATAAGAATTTGGACAAAAATTCAAACTTTAGCGTAAAGAGCGAAGTACTCAGGAGGGGAAACCTCCCTCATATACGGAAAATGTTTTATTTGTTTTAATTTTTAATGTCACTCAGTATTTTAGTTGAAAAAATTTAACCACTCCCTCGGAATATTTCCCTTGCTACAATTTTGCCCTTAAATTCTGCACTTGCTACAACCCCCCCCCCCCTCTTCGGTAAATTTCTCTTCTTTCCTGGGGGATTTTCAGAAAATCCTCCCACCCCCCGTGAAAATTCCTCCAGAAAATTTCAATCTCGCAGAAAATTTCCCCAGAACATCCCCACATGTAAAATTGAATCGGCAAAGACAAATTAAGACAAATATAAGAGATTTCGCATGAGAATTTTGGCAAATTTCCTCAGTGTAAAATTTCCCCTGGAAACTTCCCTCCCCACGGAAGTAGAGAGCTATCTTATACTCCGATCAGGGCTCCTTATATGGGCATAGAGTCATTAGGGAGAATCGGTCAATGACCTCTTTCTCCAGGTGTGTTTTTGGCACGCCCTCAGCGAATGTCAATGTTGTCATTGTTTCCGAGGTGAAATGCCAAGGTCAATATTGTTTTGAACAGAGTCATTAGAGAGAACACGTGGTTAATGGGGTCAATGTTGTTTTTGTAAGTGCACGCTCGTGGCAGATGTTATGATCCAGAAATAGTATTTGTTGTTGTTATTCGAGCCAGATGTTGTTGTCGTTCGAAGCAAAGTTAATGACATTTCCTTCCTGTTCGAGGCAGATGTTATGATCCGGAAATAGTATTTGTTATTGTTATTCGAGTCAAATGTTGTTGTCGTTCGAAGCAAAGTTAATGACATTTCCTTCCTGTTTGAGGCAGATGTTATGATCCGGAAATAGAATTTGTTGTTGTTATTTGAGCCAGATGTTGTTCTCGTTTGAGGCAAAGTTATTGACATTTCCTTCCCGTTCGAGGCAGATGTTATGATCTGGAAATAGTATTTGTTATTGTTTCCGAGCCAACTGTTATGAGTTCCCGGGAAACAGTTAGATCCCACTTCTCAGCCAATCAGTGAATCGGTTACATCCTCCTTCTCAGCCAAACAGCGGGCTTGCTTACATCTCCTTCTAAGACAATCAGGGGGGGGGGGCGGAGATATTAGAAAAAGAGGATTGCAGTTTGGGTTAGTTTAGATTTTTATTTTATTATTTTATTACTTATTTAGTTTAGATTTTTAGTCTATTTTAAGTTTTTTTTATTACCTTTATTTAGTTTAGTTTCAGTTTGGTTTAGTTTAGATTTTAGTTTAGTTTTAGTTTAATGTTTAGTTTATAATTTATATTTTGTTTAGTTTTAGTTTAGTTTTAGATTAGTGTTTAGTTTTAGTTAGAGTTATACTTTAGTAGTTTAGAGATTAGAATTTATTTCTAGTTTAGTTTTAGATTAGTGTTTAGTTTTAGTTAGAGTTATAGTTTAGTAGTTTAGAGATTATAATTTATTTATTGCTTATTTTTAATTAGTTTAGTTTTAGTTTAGTCTTGATTTTTATCTTGAGTTTTAGTTTACTTTTAGTTTTTTTTTATTTAAGAGTTTTCGTTTTAAATATGAGTTATAGTTATAGTTTTAATTTATCAGATTAGTTTGGTTTTAGTTTATTTTTAGATTAGTGTTTAGTTTTATTTAGAGTTATATTTTAGTAGTTTAGGGATTAGAATTTATTTCTAGTTTATTTTTATTTAGTTTAGTTTTATTTTAGTATAGATTTTTAGTTTAGTTTTAGATTAGTGTTTAGTTTTAGTTAGAGTTTTAATTGGTTTAGTTTTAGTTTAGGCTGGATTTTTAGTTTGAGTTTTAGTTTACTTTTAGTTTAGTTTAGATTAGAGTTTTAGTCTAGCTACAGTTTTCTAAAAAGTTTTAGTTAGAGTTTTAATTTATTAGCTTATTTCGGTTTTAGTTTAGTTTTAGATTAGTGTTTAGTTTTAGTTTAGAGTTTTAGTTAGTTTAGTTTAGTTTTAGATTAGAATTTATTTCTAGTTTAGTTTTAGTTAGTTTAGTTTTAGTTTAGTCTAGATTTTTAGTTTTAGTTTTAGTTTACTTTTAGTTTAGTTTAGATTAGATTTTTAGTTTAGATAAAGTTTGCTAAAGAGTTTTAGTTAGAGTTTTAATTTAGTAGCTTAGTTTGGTTTTAGTTTAGTTTTAGATTAGTGTTTAGTTTTAGTTTAGAGTTTTAGTTTAGTTTTAGATTAGTGTTTAGTTTTAGTTTAGAGTTTTAGTTTAGTTTTAGATTAGTGTTTAGTTTTAGTTTAGAGTTTTAGTTAGTTTAGTTTAGTTTTAGATTAGTGTTTAGTTTTAGTTAGAGTTATAGTTTAGTAGTTTAGAGATTAGAATTTATTTTTAGTTTAGTTTTAGTTAGTTTAGTTTTAGTTTAGTCTAGATTTTTAGTTTGAGTTTTAGTTTACTTTTAGTTTTTTAGTTAAAAGTTTTTGTTTTACATATGAGTTTTAGTTAGAGTTTTAATTTAGTAGCATAGTTTGGTTTAATTTTAGTTTTAGATTAGTGTTTAGTTTTAGTTTAGAGTTATAGTTTAGTTTAGTTTTAGATTAGTGTTTAGTTTTAGTTAGTTATATTTTAGTTTAGTTTTAGATTAGTGTTTAGTTTTAGTTTATAGTTTTAGTTAGTTTAGTTTAGTTTTAGATTAGAGTTTAGTTTTAGTTAGAGTTATACTTTAGTAGTTTAGAGATTAGAATTTATTTCTAGTTTAGTTTTAGTTAGTTTAGTTTTAGTTTAGCCTAGATTTTTAGTTTGAGTTTTAGTTTACTTTTAGTTTTTTTAGTTAAGAGTTTTCGTTTTACATATGAGTTTTAGTTAGAGTTTTAATTTAGTAGCTTAGTTTGGTTTAATTTTAGTTTTAGATTAGTGTTTAGTTTTAGTTTGGAGTTTTAGTTTAGTTTTATTTTATTTTTAGTTAGTTTATTTTTAGTTTAGTCTAGATTTTTATTTTAGTTTTAGATTAGTGTTTAGTTTTAGTTAGAGTTTTAATTTAGTTTTAGATTAGTGTTTAGTTTTAGTTTAGAGTTTTATTTAGTTTAGTTTATTTTTAGTTTATTCTAGATTTTTAGTTTTATTTTTATTTTACTTTTAGTTTTTTTATTTAAGAGTTTTCTTTTTACATATGAGTTTTAGTTAGAGTTTTAATTTATTAGCTTAGTTTTGTTTTAGTTTATTTTTAGATTAGTGTTTAGTTTTAGTTTAGAGTTTTGGTTAGTTTAGTTTTATTTTATTCTATATTTTTATTTTTAGTTTTATTTTACTTTTATTTTAATTTATATTAGATTTTTAGTTTAGCTATAGTTTGCTAAAGAGTTTTAGTTAGAGTTTTAATTTAGTAGCTTAGTTCGGTTTTAGTTTAGTTTTAGATTAGTGCTTAGTTTTAGTTTAGAGTTTTAGTTTAGTTTTAGATTAGTGTTTAGTTTTAGTTAGAGTTATAGTTTAGTTTAGTTTTAGATTATTGTTTTGTTTTAGTTTAGAGTTTTAGTTAGTTTAGTTTTAGTTTAGTCTAGATTTTTAGTTTTAGTTTTAGTTTAATTTTAGTTTAGTTTAGATTAGAGTTTTAGTTTAGCTACAGTTTGCTAAAGAGTTTTAGTTAGAGTTTTAATTTAGTAGCTTAGTTTGGTTTAATTTTAGTTTTAGATTAGTGTTTAGTTTTAGTTTGGAGTTTTAGTTTAGTTTTAGTTTAGTTTTAGTTAGTTTAGTTTTAGTTTATTCTATATTTTTAGTTTAGTTTTAGATTAGTGTTTAGTTTTAGTTAGAGTTTTAATTTAGTAGCTTAGTTTGGTTTTAGTTTAGTTTTAGATTAGTGTTTAGTTTTATTTTAGAGTTTTAGTTAGTTTATTTTAGTTTTAGTTTATTATATATTTTTAGTTTGATTTTTATTTTACTTTTAGTTTTTTTTAGTTAAGATTTTTCGTTATACATATTAGTTTTAGATAGAGTTTTAATTTAGTAGCTTAGTTTGGATTTAGTCTAGTTTTAGATTAGTGTTTAGTTTTATTTTGGAGGTATAGTTATTTTAGTTTTATTTTATTATAGATTTTTAGGTTTAGTTTTATTTTACTTTTAGTTTAGTTTAGATTAGAGTTTTAGTTTATCTAAAGTTTGATAAAAAGTTTTAGTTAGAGTTTTAATTTAGTAGCTTAGTTCGGTTTTAGTTTAGTTTTGATTAGTGTTTAGTTTTAGTTTAGAGTTTGTTAGTTTAGTTTTAGAGTTTAGTGTTTAGTTTTAAGTTAGTAGTTATAGTTTAGTTTAGTCTTAGATTAGTGTATAGTTTTAGTTTAGAGTTTAGTTAGTTTAGTTTTAGTTTAGTCTAGATTTTTATTTTTAGTTTTAGTTTACTTTTATTTTAGTTTATTTTATAGTTTTATTCTATTTACAGTTTGATAAAGATGTTTAGTTATAGTTTTAATTTAGCAGCTTATTTCGGTTTTATTTTAGTTTTATATTAGTGTTTAGTTTTAGTTTAGAGTTTTAGTTTATTTTTAAATTAGTGTTTAGTTCTATTTAGATTATACCTTAGTTTATTTTTATATTAGTGTTTAGTTTTATTTTAGAGTTTTAGTAAGTTTATTTTATTTTTAGATTATTGTTTATTTTTATTTATAGTTTTAATTTATTAGTTTATGTATTAGAATTTATTTCTATTTTATTTTTATTTAGTTTAGTTTTAGTTTAGTCTAGATTTTTAGTTTGAGTTTTAGTTTACTTATAGTTTTTTTAGTTAAGATTTTTCGTTTTACATATGAGTTTCAGTTAGAGTTTTAATTTAGTAGCTTAGTTTGGTTTAATTTTAGTTTTAGATTAGTGTTTAGTTTTAGTTTGGAGTTTTAGTTTAGTTTTAGTTTAGTTTTATATTAGTGTTTAGTTTTAGTTATAGTTATAGTTTAGTAGTTTAGAGATTAGAATTTATTTATAGTTTAGTTTTAGTTAGTTTAGTTTTAGTTTAGTCTAGATTTTTAGTTTTAGTTTTAGATTACTTTTAGTTTAGTTAGATTAGAGTTTTAGTTTAGCTACAGTTTTCTAAAGAGTTTTAGTTAGAGTTTTAATTTAGTAGCTTAATTTGGTTTTAGTTTAGTTTTAGATTAGTGTTTAGTTTTAGTTAGAGTTATACTTTAGTAGTTTAGAGATTAGAATTTATTTCTAGTTTAGTTTAGTTTTAGATTAGTGTTTAGTTTTAGTTAGAGTTATAGTTTAGTAGTTTAGAGATTATAATTTATTTCTAGTTTAGTTTTAGTTAGTTTAGTTTTAGTTTAGTCTAGATTTTTAGTTTTAGTTTTAGTTTACTTTTAGTTTAGTTTTGATTATAGTTTTAGTTTATCTACAGTTTGCTAAAGAGTTTTAGTTAGAGTTTTAATTTAGTATCTTAGTTCAGTTTTAGTTTAGTTTTAGATTAGTGTTTAGTTTTAGTTTAGATTTTAGTATTGTTTAGTTTAGTTTATTTTTAGTTATGGTTTTGAAGTGCCTAAAGGGAAAATAAATGCCGTTGTTCTTGTAGTTTCTTCAATGTCATAACGTTAACTAATAGCCTTTTCTACTGTTCACCAGAAGATATACTGTAATTTCATTGTCGAAAATCTCGGTGACTACACGTAGATCCTCGAGCGTGCTCTGATTAAGATCCAGCAAAATGTAACCGTAGGGCTTGCTAGTCGCCTGAGTGTACGCTGACAACAGAAATTTTGGGGCACCAGGGTATATCTGTTTATTGAGAGTTATGAGTGAGCTAGAATCACGAACAACTCGATAGATTATATAGATAGTGCAATTTAAAGCAAGGGTTCGCATACATTTGCTCTGATGAAACAGATTGTGTAGAACTAGGGTTATGGAAATATGTTCATGATGAGATCGGACAGTGAAGAATTGCAGCATTTCCTGTGAGAACTGTTCAATGGATTCAGTTAAATCATCAATAATCAGGCACGAGTTTGATTAAATACTATTGAAAACATCAAGTCCTCGTATGAACTGTATTGGTATGCTGTGGCAATAGCTTTTATTTTATCATAGGACTCCTGCCAAATACTATAGCAATAGTAGATTTTTTTCGACTTTTCCAAAAACATTTTATTGCAATTTTGAATTATTCTAGCTAAAAGTGTTGTTTTCCCCGACATTGAGGGACCACACAGAAACGATCTGAAGGGTGTTTTAAATTGATACATGCTGTTGACAACAGCCGGACTATGACTAACTGTAAACCACATGTGTCCCATGAGTAGGTAGTAATTTTCCAATAGATCTATCTATTCAAGAACAAAAACAATATTTCATGGCAACAATTATTACAGCAATATGAACACTTATTCAATGTGATAAAATTTCATGGTCAACATGAAAACTCTATTTGTTCAACATGAACAATGATAACACTTTTTTTGTCTTTAAACACTTTTGTCCATCTACAGCACTTTTTTTACATCAACACTTTTCTGTACAACACTTTTCTATACAACAACATGAACACTTGTTCAACGTGACAAAATTTCATTGGTCGACATGAAAATTCTATTTGTTCAACATGAACAATGATAACACTTTTTGTCTTTAAACACTTTTCTGTAAAAAAAAACAACAAACACTTTTTTCTACAATAACACTTTTTGTACAACATAAAATACACACACTTGGAAAATGAACTAGTAGCACAGTTTAAAATGATGAATTTAAAGGTGGGATCCCCCCCCCCCAGGGCCTGTGGGGCCGAGGGCCGGCCGGCAGGGGGCGGGACCCCCCCCCCTCACCCCTGGGCGGCTGCGGGAAGGGCCCCCACCCCCGGGAGCTGCGATGGAAAAAATAGTTGTCGTCACTGCTATGGGTTAGTGGTGGTGGTTAAGGTAGTGAGATTGGGTTAGATTTGACGGTTGAGTGGTTAGTTGGTTAGATTAGTTTATCCAGACCAAGTTGATTGCGATAGTCTATACATTCAACTCGATCTGAAATACGGTAGTGGCCGTGGGGTAGGACACTCACACCATTCTCGAGCACAGAGACCTTGTCGGATATACATGACATTGCATTCTTCTCCACTCTTACAGTATAATTTCTATACTGTAGAGAGCTAATTGCAAGCACTTGTGCTCTCGGCACTAAGCTTCTTTCTACACAGTCTCTGTACACGCTCATGTTGAAATTGCTCTTTACAAAATGTTTAGGCACCCCTTTACATGCCTGCTTTTCTTCCCCACTGTGAGTTTCCACGCAATAAACTTTGGGGCCCGGGAACACCCCCCTGGATATGAAATCACACCCCGTCTCTGATTTTAATATTAATAATTAGTTGGGGGCTTGACGTTTCAACAGCTCGGGGTAGTGAGATGGATTCTAGTTGGTGAAATCCATTCGCGAGCTGATGTACACCCCCTTTTGCAAATCACCAACTAAATCCAATTCAGTCCATTTACCTTTAAAAGCAGAAAATCTGTATCCCCATAGTAAACTTTAACCTCCCCCTCCCGTGTCCATTGAACTTTGCATACATTGTAAAAGAATGACAACATGAGCTTTTTGAAAATTTCTAGAACTGAACTACCGCCAGCTCTTTTCTTTTTCAGTACCACATTTCGCTTTCGCCTGTGTAGAAGAACCATGCCGGTCTCTATGCTCGTGACTGATGTAAAATTGGGATCGGCAATAATTCGTGCACACTCTAGTGGGTTAGTCACGACGTCACAGCGAGGTCTAGTCAGGACGCTCTCGCAAAGTTTTCCAAACGCTGAATTTAGGATAAGCTTATACATTTCCTTCTCCACTTGTGAGTGTTCACGTGCACTTTGATTGACAATAATGTCGATCAACGATTTCAAATCATGTTACTTAGTGAACTGCCGGAAAATAGTTATTTTAGTGATCTTTCAACCGTTGCTCACCGAACAACGCAAAATCACATTGGGACCAACTAAATTATATGGAGGGTCCTAATCAGCAAACAGTTTCTGTTTAGAGGGGGTCCATTGCATCCCCATATCCTCAACCAATGAACGATTGTAGGGGCTCAGAGAGTCCCTGCTCACGAGCCGATTGATACAGGGAAAAACAAAATCTTTGACTGAGACCTGAAGCGCCAGCGGAATGCGGCTATCAATTTCAAAGGACCATTCTTGTGGCCCATTGTCTTCGACGGTGGTAATGTCGGGGAACTCACAAGGATTCTCAAGCCATTTATAGTTCCCACACGGCAAAGAGTAGTGTGACATTGCCGAGGGGTACAATGATTTCATGTCCAAGAACACTGCATTTGACTTTGCACCGGTGCTTTTTCCACTCAGATCGGTTCATAAGACGCGGTCCCCATGAAAAACATGCCCACGCCTCATTTACCGCTCAACAAAAAGGTGCTGATCTATATAAGTAACTATGCCTATTTACTCCCTGCTAATTTTATAAATTAAATACAATGCTAACATGGTTTGTAGAAAAATAGTATCCTATATCTAACCCGAACTCCGAATAGATCTGGTCTGTGTTCTTACAGACTATATCCAACATAGTTAGAACGTCACTGGCCAAGTACAGTCTACAATAATCCCACCCATTTTTACAATCCCCCTTAGACCACACCTTCTTGGCAAACTCGTACTCATCGACTGTGCAGTCACAGTTGGTCAGTGAATTGTAAAAAGCTTCAATTGGAGGTAGTTTCTCCTCACTTAAGCGAGCGCCAAAACAGTAATAGTCGCATGCGTATATACCTTTGCAGGTCAACAGGTCATACATTTCACTGTCTGGAAAGTGCTGTTTAAGCAGGGGAAAGCTATCAAAATTGTCGCTTTTTTGCACTTGAATCAATTGAATCAATGCCTTGGGAAAAAAACTAAAAGACTCTAAAAACCTGATTTTATTCCAGCACGTACGTCCATTATCCACTGCCTGCCAATTCAGTTCGAAAAGCAATAACTTCTCAGCTGATTTTGGAATTATGTTATAGGTAAATGAACTATTTACCCACGGACAATATACTCCCCCTCCCTCCTTGTGCATACTTGCCAGCGCTGGTAAAATAAATTTTAAATTATAATTTGAATTATGAATAAAAACAGGGATAAAAAACTGCTGGCTAACATTTAAATTACCCGATTGATGCGCAACCCCTCTCAAATTACTACCTCCCGAGGATATTTCCTGCCCCAAGTGATTATGATCTCTGACTTTCCCCCTCCCCCCACGTTTCCCTTTAGTCCCCTTATCCTCCTACTCTACAAACTCCCCCTTACAAATCCAACATATTTTTTGATTTTTAGTCTCAATACGATCCTCAGGGGACAGCACCAAAGGATAATGTGTATTTATTAAGCGAGAAATAGCGCCATCAGCCATGCCAATCAGTTTAGTCAATGCCTTGACCATGAACTCATCTCCCTCATCCAATGTTTCAACTATTTCTAACAACTGCCTGGTGTTAGAATTGTATCTTTGCGCGTGGGCGTAGGACACTGCAATAGCCTGATGTTCTTTGAATCGGTTTGGACATTGGGGGTCATTCACCTCCATCAGCTTAGCTTCACAGTCTAAAGATATTTTGTTACACTGGAGAAGGGTGTTTTGAAAATTTTTGAATCGTAAAATGGCCCTATCCCCTGAAACCGTTTCCACTGTCTGATAGCCATGTCGGCTACAATGCTTCATGTAATATCGTAGCTTTAATTCAGTCCAAAATCTTGCGAGGCATGTTGGACAGTAGAAACGGGCACTCTGTTTCTTACCCTCCCCCAGAACTCTACTAATGTCAGTGATAGGGCTAAAATGATGGATTATGTTTGGTTGACTAGGTGGCGTGTATAACAACCAAACCCAGTGTTTAACCAAATCAACTGACGGGCCCCTTACGGGGAATACCACCCCCTTCTTTTTAGAACGAGTTCCATCTTCAAATTCTGTTTCATACTGAACCACAGTAACGCCAATATTTAAATGGGCAATAGCCATTTCAAACATAACAATAGATCTTAGCGTTACTGGATATTTTCCTTCTAAGCAAGAAAAATCTACAACGGGGAAACTGGACCCCTCCTTCCCATGCACAGCCCAATTGTCTAAATTCGTCTTGGTAGCGTCCCGAGCTAGAGGCTCGAATGCTGATATGAGGAAAGCATACCTAAAACACTTTTGACCTGTCTCAAAACAAATCCGTTGGACACCACGACAACCTACTAGATCTGGATTATAATTTAAAACTACTGACCCCGGTCCCGCCCCGCCTGCCCCCCCTCTTAAAATAAAATCTTTCTTAAATTTACAAAAATTTACGATTAAATTTTCAACAAAACTAACTAGAGAGCCACTACCATTTTCATTATAGTTCTCGAGATGCGTTATAATTTGATCCACCCACTCACTAAAAACCCCCCCAAAATTTTCCAAATTTGAATAAACCAAACGCATCTCGGAATGTACATAATGATAATAAACCTCGCTTTTCCCCTCATTCAAATAAAAAACCTTTAAAACAATGGAAACCTTAATTGAATCCCTACCCCACAATTGAATTTGGTTCTCCAGAAGTGCAAGAACTGTATTTACATATGCATGCACAATTTATACAGGGTCAAAAACAAAATTTCCCCCCAGAAGTGTATTAAAAGGATCCCCAAACGTTGCAGTGAAAACAACTATATTATTTAAAATTCTGTTGGATAGCTGAAAGTCTGGGAATGGTGTACCCCCCTCCCCCTCATGTATATTACCACCTCCCCCAAGCTGTTCAACAATATCTGGCGAATGCTCCACTTCAGTTGTTAAAAGTGGAGTCGTTATAGGCAACGATGTTGGATGGGTCCCTGGTAATTCCACTAGAAACAAGTCGAAAAATTTCAATTTTGTTTGTCACATACATGGTAAGTACCCCACGTCAAAAGTGCTATTACATCAATTAGGTAAAAAATCATCTAAAAAACTATCAATCTTAAAAGGTACTTCAATACTCTTGTACCATAGTAAATTTTCTAGAAACTCCAGTGGCGGTGTTAGAATTGGTTCTTCCTTTTCTTAACTGAACAGCGAGTATGGGACCAATGAAAACTATAAATGAAAAAAATAGCTTATTTTCAAAGTGTTCAAATCATCCGTACTACTTTTAAATATGGACTATTCTTGATTAATAAAATATTTCTCTTTCAACTGAAATAAAATACAACTTTATATAATATGCTTAAACTCTAAAATGACACTTTATAGGGAAGGTGACAATTTGTTCGTTTATTTTAAATGTGTTAAAATTTTTTTTTTTTTTTCGACGCTTTTCGGAGCCACAGCGCATCCCTGACCCGCGGCGCTTCCCCCAACGCTTCCCTGACTCGTGGCGCATTCCTGTGGCACTTCCCTGACCCGTGGCGCTTCCCCCAACGCCTCCCTGACTCGTGGCGCCTACCTGTGGCACTTCCCTGACCCGTGGAGCATCCCCCAACGCGCCCCTGACCCGTAGCTCATCCCTGTGGCACTTCCCTGCCCCGTGGCGCTTCCCCCCACGCTCTCCGGACTCTTAGTGCCTGCCTGTGGCACTTCCCTGACCCATGGTGCTTCCCCCACCGCTCCCCTGACTCTTGGCGCAACTCTGTGGCACTTCCCTGACCCGAGGCGCTTCCCCCGGCGCTTCCCTAACCATGCCCACACAGCACTCCCCGGACCCATCGGCTCCGCGGCCCCCGGTTATTTACATAATGTCCCAAAAAAGTTGAAATAGTCGCTTAGACTGCAGAAGTCCAAGTGTCTCTCTAAGTCCCTTCTGCAGGCTTGGTGAACTCTTCATTAGCTCACAATTATTGAAAGCCACCATACCAGTTTTCCTATTTCCAAGACCGAACTTCAGACGAGAAAACAGTACAATTAAATGCTGTAAACCGTTAACTCAGTATATTGTCAACAATGTTACCCCATCACTAAAATATTGGCAAGGGTTTGTAAGATTGAAGGCTATTTTAAAAATATCCTTGCGCAAATTACGGGATCCAAATGTGACAAATAGATAAATGTGAATAATCTCTCTCTCAGTTCCTTCTCTTAAGACTTTGTGACAATCAATTGTGAAAAATAGGGGATTTTGAGTTTCAAATGGTGAGCATTAATTGAATAAAAATTACCAATGAAAAATAGTCGCTTATGAGATAGTGGCGAAGAGATAGGGGGAATGCATAGAAAATAACAAAGATTAGAAAAAATAGCATTTTGAGTTTCAAAGGCAGTGATTATTAATAGAAATTACCTAAAAATATTCACTTATGAAATATCGAAGCGATAGCAAAGATTAGAAAAGAGTGGTTTCTTTGCAAAAAAAAAAATTACATTTAGATAAGTAATATGCGGTTAATATCTCACAGAGATAAGTTTAGATTGGGATTGAAACGTACTAAAAATTGTAAGACTTAGACAGGTAGGAAAAAATGCTCACATGTGAATACTCGCTCTATGACTGGGCACATAAAGGACCGGGTAATGCGGGTTGTAGGGTGTATGGGACGTCGTCAATCTGTTCTTTTGTGACTGGGCTAGCTCTTTCACGATCTTGCATAGATGAGCCGGCAGGGGTCACCATATTATAAAAAGCCACCCATTCTCTTTTCGGTTTTTGACCGGACTGTATGGTGGCTGCCTCGTCATCTCTGGCTTTCTTGGAAGGAGGGGGCACGCATTCTTCATAATTGGCCTTAAAAAGAAGAGAAAATATTAGTATCTAAATAATTTGCCCCTTTTTTACAGAAAGAAAGTTATTGACTACAATTTTGTTTAGAAAAGTATCGCATTTTAGTAAAGCAAAAAACCCATATTCTCTCCCCCTAAATTTAGGAAAATTAACCCACCCTAAGTCTACCCTCTCATTGAGTTAATCATGTGTTTTATTCAAGCGAAAGCCATATCTTACTACCTTTTATTCAAATGTTATAGCTAAAATCACTAAATGACGAAGAAGCAATTAAGGTAAGAAACAATTATCTTTTCTATTTTGTCACTATTAAAAGTGCTAACCCCCTCCCCAGCAAAAAATCCTGGATTCACGCTCCCCTCCCGGGAATACAAAAGAAACTTTATCGAAAGAAAGCTTGAAAATAATCTGTTTCTATTCTCCAAAATAGCACATTGCGTCTGCGCTTAATTATTACAATTGCCTCAAAGTGTTTTAATTTTGACGGAGAAACAGTTCCTTTTGACTTTGGCTGCTGCGTTTGTAAACACAGAGGGAAAAGGGTGACAGCTAATTATAGGCCTCGCGCCGGAGAGCCTTGTGTCAAACCAGAGCGGGTTAATAACAACAGTGACGGAAGTCAGTAGACACTTTAAATCACAATAGAGAAAGGCTATAATTTTTCGAAAGAAAATTATTTCTTTTTGCGAGAATTTGGGGTTGTAAAACAATGGCGGGAGGGTAAAAAGAATATATTTTATGTTTTCCATTGATTATAATGATGTTTGTATGGTTTGGGGGTTTTGGGGTAAAGGAATATATTTACGTTTTAGCTGAATATACTGGAGGATGTCCAAGGAAAATAATTTTATTTGAAAATGTACTAAAACGGAACTTACATGGTAAATTGTAGTTGCCAAGGCTTCTAATTCATCAATATTATCCATTGTTGTTTACACTGTGTCAAAATACTTTCTGATAATTTAATCACATTGCATGTCCGTTATATACGAAATCTCAAGGTCGAACTGTTATGTAATGGGGAAAATTATTTGTAACCAGCACTCTGATTGGTTGAGAAGGGGGATGTAACCGACTCGCTGATTGGCTGAGAAGGAAACACGTGATCTAACTGTTTCCGGGGAACTCATAACATTGCCTAGAGCAACAACAACAAATACTATTTCTGGATCATAACATTCACGATCGATTACACAATCAAGTTCTCAGAAATTCACTTCCCCCTCGAGTCCTAGATCAATAACATTGTTCCCGTTAGAATTCAATGCGCATGTGCAACCTTCGTTCCGGAGTTATTACACATAGAAACATCAAATAAATCGACCTTGGAAAAAGAGGTCATTGACCCCATTAGCCACGTGTTCTCCCTAATGCCTCTATGCCCATATAAGGAGTTCGTACGGGGTCAATAGGGGCCATTCTACTCATGGTTTAGTTCACTTTAATTTTTTACTCTTTCTGATTATCACTATTGCTTGTCTTCTAACAACACAATTCTTTGTTCTTCAGTGCTATTTTTGACGGGTTCTGACGCTCGGTTTAGAGTGTCTGTGAACCCTATAATTCCTTGTTTTTTACTTTTATTTTTCACACATTCTAATTCTCGCTGTTGCTTGTGATTCTCGCTGCCGCTGATCTTCTAATTGCATATTTCTATGTTCTCGCTGTCGTATATCTACTAACCATATATTTATTTGTTTTTTGTTTTCAATTTTGACTCTTTCTGATCCTCATTGTCGCATGTCTTGTAACCGCATATTTATTTTGTTCTTCACTTTCGATTTTGAGTCGCTTGTAATTATCACTACCATTTACTTTTTAACCGAATATTTCTTTGTTTTTCAATTTCATTTTTGACTCGTAATTGTCGTTTTCGCAACACTAATTTGCATCGCAACACTAATTTGCATCGAAATATAACACCAATTAAATATTTCCTATGCATTTGATTTTGATAGCGATTAAACAAAAAAAAAACAAGTTTTTTCAACTGAAAGTAAGGGAGCCCTCTCACGATATTCTAGGGCTACTGGATCGATACGATCACCCTTGGAAAAAAAAAACGAACAAACTCACATCCGTGACTTTTCTTCTGGCAAAAATACAAAATTCCACATTTTTGCAGATAGGATCTTGAAACATCTACAGTAGGGTTTTCTAATCCGCTGAATCTGATGGTTTAATTTTCATTCAGACTCTATTTTTTTTAGGGAGTGTTTCCCCCTTTTTTCGAAAATAAGGCAAATTTTTCAGGCTCGTAACTTTTGATGGGTTAGGCTAAATTTGATGAAACTTATATATTTGAAATCATCATAAAAATCCAATCTTTTGATGTATCTATTGGTATCAAAATTTCGTTTTTATAGATTTTAGTTTACTATTGAGCCGGGTCGCTCCTTACTTACAGTTCGTTAACACGAACTGTTTGAAAATAATTTGATTCTATGTCCATCACCGACTCATTGCCACATAAACACTCAACTAATAATTTGCCAAACTACGTCAGTAAGTTGAATTATTATTTAGAACCGGTACTCAACCGCTGGCATGAAGGAGAATTTTCCTACCATAAGAACTATGGAAAACAGGTCTAAGTGCCCCCCCTCATTTTCTCCAAACATGTCCGACCAAATTTTGAGATAGCCATTCTATGCAAAACAGTCCAAAGGTCAAATAACCATGCCTCCAGACTTGAAAACCCCCTTCCAGCCCTTGGGACAAGGGCTGTCAAGCTATGAAAGCTACTCATTGGCAAGATATAAAGTTTTTATGGGAAGGGTGGTCGTATAAACTTTGGAGGGGGACAGATACCTCAAAGTGTGCATTTTAGTGTCAAAACTTTTTAACTCTCATTGAGCTTTAAGGTAATTACAGAATTATTTCTAAGGAAGGGGTGGGGGGTGGAGTTAGGAATCAAGAGGAGTTAGGAGTTAGAGTTAGATCTACGCTGTTATTATAAAAGTAAAGATTAACATTGAACTCCACAATTAGAAGAAATTATTCTGTACTAAAGAGGGGCTACCCCTTCCTCATCCCCAACCTCCCTCTTGAGGTCTTAGAAGCTTCGGAGGACGCTCATTCAATCGAAAATCGAGTGTTCTAGTTCTGTTTTATAAATCGGAAGTGATTGGAGACCAACCATCCCTTGTCCTAGAACTGTTTTTTATATCTGGTCCCTTTGTTACCCCTTAGGACATCTGATCGACATTTTTAGGTACCTATTTTATACTTTCTCTGTGACTGCTCAATTTTGTCTGTGGGGGAGTTTTCTATAGGGGGGAATTTCCCCTAGGAAAAATTTCCTGGGGGAATTTTTGGGGGAGGACGCCGGATCCCATAGAAAATAGGTAAAAGGTAGCCCAATTTGCATAAGTATTTAACTTTTCGTCTCCGAAGATGAACAAACTATAGGTTTTTTGGTAAAAATTCACTCTTTGTGATACACTGTAAAAAAAAAAGTGTTTGAAATTCAACAAAAATTGTTTGTAGCCTAATGTTTATCAAAAACAAAAATAGGAATTTCAACAGCTGAAAATAGTTGGAATAGAATATTTAGGGCATTATTGGAATTCCCTAATCATTATTGAATTTCTGACTTGTGGAGATACAAAAATATTGGATGTATCCAATTACATAAAATTTAATTAATATACTTGGTGATGATTCATTAATGATGGCAACCCTAATGAACATACATTTTCATATTTCCCTTCTTGTCTTGAGGTAGAAAATGGTAAAAAAAAAAAAGATTACTTCTCTTTTGTTAATTTACCGTGACTATTTTATTAGCCATACGGGATTAAAATTTTTAAAAATATTTTTCTATTGCTCTAAAATACTAATTATAAACTAAAAATGTTTGTACATGAATTTATGTGTGTACATTAAAATGTTTATACATAAATTTACTTTAAATGGCACCATAGTTGAATTTAATATGGTATACAAAAAATTTCAATCTACTATTAAAATGCAGCATATTTTGATTAATAAAACCTATTTATGTTGAGAGTTACATTTTTTTTCTACTCAAAAGTAATCTTAATAAATTCAAAAATCCAGCAAACAATTTCAAAAAAAGAGAGAGAAAAAAAGGATTTTTTCGGCTTGTTTAAATTCCAGCAAAAATTTTTATTGCAAATTTAATTAAGAAATGTAAAGAAGAAATGCATAGATTTAATCAACTAATACAGACAAGCTTGGTCTGCAAAGTTCAACGATCTGAAATTTTACGCTCAACTTTTACTTGGGTGTGAGTATCCTCCTTATACTCCTACCCTCCTTGGTTGTGATACTGCAGACACTCTAAAGTAAAATGTTGATTGGCTCAGAAGTGATGGATGTCTCTGAAAATCCATCTACTCGGTCTGTTTCTCCAAAATCACCTCTACATAGCTCTCAAGCAGATTTGAGGTTGGAGAAGGACAATTTCTGTTTCGAAATAGTAAGGTACTTTTCTCGTGAATTTCAAGGTAATCAGTAAAAAAGAAAAAAAAGGTGGCATTCCTGCCTAGATCTCCTTTGAAAAGTTGAAGGTAGTGAAAGAAGTTAGTGAACTAACTAGAAGTTAGTGAAAGCGGGGGAGGGGTAATTCTCGAAATAATCACCAAGAGAATTGTATTTATGTGTCGATGGTAGCATTTTTCTATAAGCTATTCTAAGAAAATGTTTTTTCAAGGGGGAGCCACTGTGCATTTGAAGCAATTTTAGACTTTGACCTAAGCTGTAACTTCAATCTGAAACTGTCCACAGTTTGCTTGCTTGTTGAACAGAGCTCTCCACTTTCAAGTAGAAAATACGGCTCGACGAAACACTTCTCGGAACACCTTCAGATAATTCTTTCTGAGATAGACAAAAATCCATTCTTGCTCACACACTGTTAGCTTTGGCTGAAAGACAAGCAAAAATCATGTTTTTTCGGCTACAAGCAAAGATTATATCTAGCTTCCTTAAACGTAGTATCCTATTCATCAATCCACGGAAGTTCCTACTCTCTGCAAATACCACGTAGGGTAGACCCTTACGATTTGCTTGCAATAAATAGAAATTTGTGGCATTAAAAAGGACAAAACTAAAGTGCTCTTCTAAAACACAATTAATATTTTCAAAATGTTGCAGTTTGATAATTATTTCCCATTAAACAGTTTCCTTAAAATCTGTTTTTAAATTTCGACAACAATGGACCGTGGTTTGCTCTTTACTAAGTAGAAGCCCTTGCATCAACCAAGATTTTAACAAAATATATTTTACCTTTGTTTAATTTCTGCTCAGTTGCAAGATAGTATTTGTTTAATGGTTCCTGAAACCAATAATTTTTTTTTATCTCAGGAGCGCATCGATAATTTTATTTCAGAAGGAAGCGACTAAATCGATTTTATCAATGGGTTTCCACCCCTTCCCTCTCCTTCCGAAACTTAAAGGTATTCAGCTTTCCTACCATTTCACATTTTTTTTTTATTATTCGTTTTATGCACTTTAAAAAAATCATATTTCCACATAATATATGGCTCCTCCCCTTCCAAAACAAGAACATGCCTTTTGACAAGTACAAGTATACAAGTACGTTAACTATAAAAAGAGCCCCTGAAAAAACATTTCTTGTTTCAACTTAATGGAGGGAGGTGGTCTTAACCTCCACGCCAATGTCTGAAGAATATACTAAATCATCGATGGATCGAATTGATATCCCTGTTTTTTCTTTTATCTCCTTGAATGGTTCCCAATTTATTTGAAGAGCCAAATAGACAATAAAATATCACTCACTTAAAGAACACTAACATCTCCTATATCTTTCTAAACAAAGAGGGGTCCTTTTTATACTTCTTTGAAATTCAGATTTTTTTTTTCTAATAGCAAACATTCTTAGTATTCAAGAAGCCTTTGAGAAGAGAGGGTCTCAGTTTCAAATTAATTATATTTTGTCTTAGCACACGCACGCCCCTGTCTCCTGGAGTGTTTCGATTCTCATTAAACTCCGAAATGTCAACAAAACAACTTCTATTTGTATCTCCAAACTGCAAATTCGAATTAATCAAATCCTTTTGATAGCTCAGAGCTTGAATACAAAGGAACGAAGTCTTCTAATAAAGGTCGATTACAAGTTTTTTTTTTATCTTTAAAGTGACAAATCTAGTAAATCAAACCGTTCAGGCATGGTAACAGACGATAATAAAAAAGTGCGAACTTTATCAATAGGGACCAAAAGTCAAAATTTTCTTCTTTTTTTTGCATCTCACAGTGTCTAAAAACACAGAATAAAAGTCAAAAGAATTAGTTTTTCTATGTTGATTCTAAATATGTAAAGTTGTCTAATTCTAACTTTACCCGTCAAAAGCTTTTGGCATAAGACAATTTCCGAAGTTTTATAAAAAGAAGAAAACTCCTAAGAGAGGTGCAATCTTATTGAAAATTATAACACCTAATCTAACATGTCTGGAGGCGTGGGAATCCCATATCCAGGCTTATCCAGGGGAGAAGGGGTTAGGGGATTTGAACCCCTTCCCCGGGGATGTTTTTCCGACTTGTAAAATGTAACAAAATCGCATATAAACAATTTTTTTTACGTTTTTTTTTCAAAGTTATTTTGTGTATCCCCCCTTCCACCGAAAAGAATAACCCTCCCAAACAAAACTCCTGGATACGGCCTTGATAGGGAGTGTAAAGTTCTGCTGTCACCACTCTGTAAACCTCTATTTAAGTTCTTTCTATATGCCCTTTTTATATTGGCAGATGTAATGGTTTACGTAAATTCCAAAGATAGACGATAAACGTTGGTACATGGTCTTTATTAAATAACGTGAGAATACACATAGAGAAAATAAGGTAGCACAAGAACAACTAGCTAAGACGAAGGCGAGAGATGAACTGCCTTTAGAAATGAGCGAAGAATGTAACTTTCCTGGAACGGAAGTTCCAGGCCTGGGAACGACCACTTTCCCACGACTAGCTTTAGTCCCAAGAGCTCCCCCCTGGACCGCTATTGTTGACACATAACTCCACAACTAACTACGAAAGGAGAGACCCGGAAAAGCTTCTCGAATTTATGTTTAGTACTTTACAGATTCTCCCCTCTGTTTTAAGTTAAATTTTCCAAATTTGGCTTATCCCCTTCTCATTAAACCCTCCAACTTTAATTAAATTCAAAACATTCCCTTCCCAAATTATTCACTTCTCGCCTACTAACATTCTACAGCATGAAATAGTAAACAATTACATAATACAAACACTACACAATACTTGCATAAGTAAAAACTTACATAGTATAAACGAACCACACTAACAACAGTAGTCGGAAACTGGATATTTTAACACTTCATTTTCCTTTGTATACTTTAAAATAGACTTGTTCCCCATACCCCTGAATTTGATGAGGACAAGGAAAGTTGGGATTATGTATAAACTTTGAATTAGGGCAAAAGGAATGGCCGGGAAAGGCTAATTAATCCTGAAAATACCAGCGACAAATAAATGAAATTAGTACAGGCAAATGGAGGTTTGACCCGAAACAAATTGCAACAGAAATGATTCTTACACCATCTTGTAGAGAAAAAAAAACTGAACAACATATCCATTTTCGCATATTCTGAGTCGACGCAAAATAACGGTTTTTGGCTTTTAATGCGATTTTTTTTACGTTTTCCGGAAAAAAATATAATTTTAGTATCCAACCTTTTTTCTTAAAATGAACCATGATACTAGTGGAAAATGACAATCTTAGACAGATAATGAAGTCAGATTGGTTGTCTGGAGCAAGAAAAAAAAGTTCCACTATCATCAATATACGTCGCGGTAGTTTTTGTAAAGACATTCTATGAGCACTAGTTATTTCACTGTTGGTCCGTTATTCGTAAAAATACCTGAACTAGGCACTAGTATAAGACACTTCGAAGGCTACGTAATGCAATAAAAATGAAAATCGTCACATTCATCACTCAGTGTTTTAAAGATTTCAAAGTTTATTCCCAAGATTTGACTGAGACATCAATTAGACGAAGACCTCAAGTAATGCCAGAAAGTCGAGTAGAAAACTAGTTCCGGTCAGTGACAGTCATAACCTTTATTTAAATTCGCCATCTACCCCGAGAAAAATTTTATTCGAAATTCCGCCATCTAACAGTCGAGTAATACTTTCCGGTGAATCTGCTAGTGTTCTGATGAATGATTAGCGCAGGTAAGAAGTCGGTTTTTATAATGGTGGTTCGGAACTGAATACTTTAAAAGTTTAAAGGATAAATTATTGTACTTTACTGCTTTGCGTCAAATTCTTTGATGTTTCATGTCAGTTGAAGTTTTTTGTTTTTTTTTTTTTGTTTTAAAGAGAAATCTATTTTTAATAAAAAAGTACCCAGAAATAAACCATGTAACAAAAGGTGACCTCATCATAACGACAGGTTAACTTTAAAAGTAGTTGCAATAGAAGTAGTAGTAGTAAATGTTGCACTAACAGTAGCGTTAGCAGTAGTGTGCGCATATTGCCTTTTGATGAGAAGATATTTCCCCTTTAAGCATTCTCTGAAAGTTCCAACTTA
Organism: Artemia sp. Qi Xiang Cuo; assembly: GCF_049724085.1. Lineage (NCBI taxonomy): Eukaryota > Metazoa > Arthropoda > Branchiopoda > Anostraca > Artemiidae > Artemia > Artemia sp. Qi Xiang Cuo. The sequence continues at coordinate 19,276,717 of NC_142796.1, read as the reverse complement.
ATACCCCAATTAATTCTTGAGCTAGGCTAGTTTGACGCTGTGCATGCACACAGCGTCTTTGGATTTAGTTCAACTTTCCCCTCAGTATTGTAAATGGAGAAGTATGATAGTAGTAGCTCAAGTAGTATTGGTAGCATGCAAATATTGTCTTTTGATCATATCCCTTATCATTCCCTGAATTTTCCCAATTAATATACTTACTTATTCCTGTGTTTCACCCTTTTGACAATCTGTGTAAACATAACGTGTTTTCATTTAGTTCAACACTTTCCTCAACATTCTCTGTAAGGCTCATTTGAATATCTCTCGTCTTCTTGGAAAGTAAAGTTCAAACAAACATAGCCCTCTCAATAACGTATCCATGTGCAACAATGAAGTAATTGCCTTGCCTATAGCCGTTGTCTTGAAGACTTTGGGGACGTTGACATCCCTAGAGACATTATTACTGGACCTTTCAACAAGGCTTAACAAAAGAAATCTCTTAAAATTTCGATCAGATATGTTTTGCTTAATAACTCTTTTTTTTTTTTTATAGCGAGATGTCTACTCAGTTGGAGCAATGCAGAATCTGCAAAAGAAATGTCGAAGACGACTCACATTACACGATTATTAAACAGAAAGGAGCTGCCGGAATTAACCAATGTAGTCAGATGCGAAGGGATACCGTTGTGGTCACTGCCGGTCAGAAGGTCCATGAGTTATGCAGAAAAAATTATCCACACAGACGTAACATTGACAATGACACTCAAAGGCGAAAGGATGAGTGGCTAGCTAAAATTTCCACTGCCAAGTGCGAGTTGCGGTCGAGTACTTCACAGTTCAGGTTTAACGAGTGTTGCTTGTTTTGTGGCTGCCCTGTTGACCTCTCAGCTTCACACCGGAAAGGCTCAGATGTTTTCTGCGTTCGGACCATAGACTTTGACAAAACAATTAAAGAAACATGCGAACTGAGAAATGATGACTGGGCAGTCAGTGTTTACCGAAGGATATGCACCGTCCCAGACCTTCATGCCGCTGATGCCGTGTACCATCAGCTTTGCAGCAATAACTTTCGGACAAGCCGAGGGATTCCATTCAAATACGAGACCATGAACTGTGAGCCTGAGAAAAAGAGAAGAAGGTCAGGCAGACCAGAGGACGAGGTGAAAACGGATGCTTTCATAAAAGCGATGCAGTTTCTTGAAAGGAATGACGAAGAACAGACAACAGTCAGTGATGTAGTTCAAAAGATGCGTGACGCTCTTGAAGTGGATGTTGAACCTTACATCAATGTTTATATGAAGAAAAAGATTCTCGAGCACTTCGGTACTAGAATTCTCATCTCGACTGTCGACGGAAAGTCGAATGTAGTGACTTTCACGGATACTGCGTCATCAATCTTAAATCAGTATCATGTGGAAGCAAGATCTGCAGATCCCGAGAAGGAAAAAGCACAGTTGCTTTGCGCTGCAGCGAAACTGTTGAAAAACTACATAAAAGGCCTACAGACAAACAAAGACGACTACGACGTTTTAGAAAAACTGTCAACCACTTCAGAAGCTGTGAACTTTGTACCTGACAGCCTCAGACTTTTTCTTCGGGAAATATTTGTTGGGAAGACCGTAGACCTCAAGATTGCTAGTATTGGTCATGCGATCATACAAGCAGCTAGACCACAAGCTGTAATTGCACCTCTGCAAATAGGTCTGGGTGTACAGATGCATCATCACTTTGCGTCGCGATATCTCATCGACACTCTGAACGCAATGGGATTCTGTTCGTCGTACTATGAAGTTCGGCGATTCGAAAGATGTTCAGCCATCAGCGCAGTTGAGGATCTGGATGAAATTCTCCCTGGCGGGTTTATTCACCACGTTGCCGACAACGTGGATCATGATATCTGCACTCTCGATGGCAACAATACTTTCCACGGTATGGGTATCATTGCCTCTGTGACACCAGCGTCAACTTCTGCTAGAATACGCATTCCTAGGATTAATCCCACTGCCGATGACATAAGAAATGCTCAAAAGATACGCATTGTGCACCATAAATCAGACGATTCCATACTCTCGCGAATCAGATATGAAGGTCTGAGAGATTTTCAACCAGTTGTTAACTCTACCCTTGAAATCCTCTGGCATTCCTACTGGTACCTGAAAACTCCAAGACCGGGTTGGAATGCCACGCAGCAAGCACTTATGGTGGGGAATCACCCAGGGAAATCGTCTATTGTTTTCCTCCCAATGATCGATCTCCCAGCTAGTGACGACACCTGTATTTACTCCACTTTGCTTTTTATTGTAGACCAGGCCATACCACATGGATGTACTCCCGTCGTAACCTTTGACAAACATGTGTGGTGTAAAGCCATGAAAATGGTCGAAGCGGCTTCACCGGGAAGTGAACTTTCAAAAGTCGTCATGAAACTTGGCGGATTCCATACCATGATAAGTTTTCTTGGAGTAGTGGGTTACATCATGGATTGGTCAGGACTCAGAGAGGTTCTTAAACACGTGTATGCGCCCAATACTGTTCCCCACCTTCTCAGCGGAAAAGCGATCGCTAGAGCAGTACGTGGACATTTACTTATTGACGCTGCGCTACACGCCATTCTGCTTTCTGAGGTTTTTGCCGACAACCAAGCTAGTGATGATGAGCCAAGACTACAATCCGAAGAAATTGTGGAACTCAGAAACCTATACGAGAAACTGATGAATAAGGAAGTAGTTACTGAGGTTGCAGAAGGCAATCCTTCCTTAGAAAAAATACAGGAATTCATCAGCAGAAAGAGAAAAGAACTGCTCCAGTGTCGAACATCAAAGCTTTGGTTCCAGTATTTGGACATGGTTGCGATTCTACGAAACTTTGTAAAAGGAGAACGATCTGGGTCATGGGAGCTCCATTTGAAGTCTACCTCAGACATGTTACCTTACCTGGCGGCTGCAGGACACAACCACTATACCAAATCATGCCATCTTTACCTCCAGCGAATGGACAAGCTCCAAGATACCCATCCTACGGTCTACCAGGCTTTCCAGAGTGGCATGCATGTAGTAAGACGTTCTGATAGATTCTGGGCTGGACTCTCCACAGATCTTGTCATTGAACAGGAGCTTATGCGCTCTCTTAAAACCTGTGGTGGCCTTACCAACGGCAGCGGCATGACAGAGGCTCAGAGGTCCTTATGGGTTTTGTCGCGACCAGTCTGCTCTACAGTAAACCTTCTGATGGAACGTATCTCACAAATTCTGTACGTTACAAGCGATCAGCACAAGGAGATGTCAGAGCCGATGCAACTGAGATACTGCAAAGATACGCAGACGATTATCGAGTTTCTGGAAAGGGGTTCACCATTTGAGGGAGATGTTCAGTTAAGAAGCATAGCAAATGGTCTAACTGCCTATCCGTCTGCCAACGTTGATTCTGCCAAAGTTGTTGGCATAAAAGTCTTTGACGCCATGTGTGTACAGTTGGTCTGTTACTTTTTTTTTCGACGAAAAGAACAGGAAATCCAGTTTACCACAAAGCAACGTCCATGGGGTGACTGCAAACGACTAGACCCGACTCTTCTTTTTCAGAGGTTTATCATGATCGCGAAAAGGATCAATCTTACGGAAACTGAGTACTTTCAACACGAACTGTGTTCCTACCCAGCGTCACTTTTTGACAGCTCCTGCATGCTCCGGACTGCGAACAAACCAGAACTTGCGAAGGCCATAGCCCAGGCGTGCAACCTTCAGAAGCATTCATTTCCCCTCCCCGAAGGCACTCGATATATCCTAGACGGAGGAGCTCTGCTGCACAGGATACCATGGACAAAAAATGAAAGATACCTCGAGATTCTAGACCATTATGCAACTTACGTGACAGGAAAGTACCCTTCTGCCACTATCGTTTTCGACGGCTACGATGGTGGGGCTTCCATAAAAGATATGGCTCACTCGTTGAGGAGTCGTACAGTTGGCCGTGAGATCTTCTTCACAGCAGATATGCAGCTCAAGCTGAAGAAAGAAGAGTTCTTATCTTGCAAGAAAAACAAAGCCAGGTTTATCTGCGCTTTGGCTGATCATCTCCGTGCAAATGGTGTCTCTGTCTCCCAGGCATCAGGTGACGCAGATGTCCCGATTGTGGAAGCTGCTGTTGCCTCTTCACGGTATCACGACACTGCCGTAGTTGGGGACGATACCGATCTATTGGTTCTCTTATGCTACCACTGTGACTTGTCAAGCAAGAAACTATTCTTCGCACTTGAGCCAAAGTCGAATAAAGCTCCCCGAATATGGGACATACACACCCTGAAAGAGAAGCTGGGACAAGATACTTGTCATCTGATCCTTTTTGCTCACGCCCTGTTAGGCTGTGACTCTACTTCGCGAATCCACGGTGTGGGAAAAGGTCTTGCACTGAAGAGGCTGATAGAAGACAATGATTTCCGAACATCAGCTGCAGTGTTCATGCAGAAGTCCGCTTCGAAGGAGGAAATCAAGACCGCTGGTGAAGACGCCCTGCTGATAATATACGGTTCGTGGAAAGGAGGGAACTTGAACAAACTCCGCAGAGAAGTTTTTGAAAAGAAAGTGACAACGACAAACTCTTTTGTTCACCCAGAACATCTGCCACCAACTTCTGATGCAGCCAAGTTTCATAGCTATAGAGTTTTTTATCAAGTTCAGGTATGGACCGGGGAGCCTGATCAGGAACTGAAAGCCGAGGAATGGGGATGAAAGAATAAAGATTACTTCTTGTACCCATTAACAACTCACCTCCCAACAGCCCCGCGTATGCTCCTAAAGATCGTGAAGTGATCCTGTCGTGTACAGTGTAGTTCAGCGAGGTGTAGCTGCTTTAAAAACGGCTTAGTTTGTACTTCAGCATGCAGAACCTGCAAGGGAACAATGTTTTCCAACTCCCCAAAACTCGCCAGCAACAATGATGAAGAGAACCTAGAACCCTAGTCGTTAATCCATTCCAAATGAAAAAGTTGTGAAACTAGTCGGAATCTGATTCTCTATTTTGTATTTTTTATAAGATTGATTCTATTTAATAGACTGTGAAGATTAGACACTATGGGTTGACCCTAAATTGTATACGAAGAGTGTTTTAAGTGTGATTTACGATACTGACCACTGAAAACCAGTTCGGTTTGTAATTCACTTTCCCTAATTATTTTCTAAAAAAATGTAGATCATTCATTAATGATTACGATTTTTTTTCTGGTTCAGTGAACAACCTATTTGATTCTATTTTCGATCTCAGCTCGTGATTCTACGTCAGAACCACACTTTCATTCAAGAAAATCGGGCTACAACGAAAATTGTATTTTTTAGGCGAAAAAAGTCGAAAAAATACAGTTACTTTTTTTATGGTGCTTCTTACGCTAAATCCGACTTCGTTTTCGGTCTCGCCATGTTATTTTGGGTTAGAATCATACTTCCGTTCAAGAAAAACCGATGTCCACGAAAATTGCGATATTTATTCGAATAACGAAAAAAATAGCATTAAAAGCCAAAAAACGGTTATTTTGCGTCGACTCAGAATATGCGAAAATTTATATGTTGTTCAGGTTTTTTTTCTCTACAAGATGGTGTAAAAATCATTTCTGTTGCAATTTGTTTCGGGTCGACCTCTTTTTGGAGCTCATTTTCCTGTACTAAGTTGCAGAAACTCTAAAAATCATACCATGCTGCAATAACGTTAAGATATTATTCCCAATAAAATCCTCGGGGTTTTATTGCTGCGGAACGCCTCGGTTTAGACCTATTTGGTTTTTCTCTGCAACTTGTGGTTCGACAAATGGCAGTACTACTGTTGATATTTCTACATAACTATTAGCGCTACGCATTAAAACCATCCCGTGAGGCATCAACCACATCACGCGAGAAATTACAACCAGCTCCCTCTCCCTGGGTAGCCAAACCGCCCTGCGAGGAATCAGAAACATCTCGCAGTGCAACAAAAAAAATCATCCCGTGAGGCATCAGTACCATCCCACGGGACCTCAAAACCAGCTCCTTTTCCTGGGTAGCCAAACCGCCCTGCGAGGAATCAGTACCATCTCGCAGTGCAACAAAAAAACCAGCCCGTGAGGCATCAGTACCATCCCACGGGACCTGAAAACCAGCTCCCTTTTCCTGGGTAGCCAAACCGCCCTGCGAGGAATCAGTACCATCTCGAGGTGCAACAAAAAAAACCATCCCGTGAGGCATCAGTACCATCCCACGGGATCTTAAAACCAGCTCCCTTTTCCTGGGTAGCCAAACCACCCTGCGAGGAATCAGCACCATCTCGCAGTGCAACAAACAAACCCATCCCGTGAGGCATCAGTACCATCCCACGGGACTTCAAAACCAGCTCCCTTTTCCTGGGTAGCCAAACTGCCCTGCGAGGAATCAGTACCATCTCGCAGTGCCTTCTCATTAACATTGAGTCCAAATTTCACCCTCGTCAGCGCAGAAAGAAATTCATCGGAAAAAGAAGACGTGTCTCCTTTCCCCACTCTCTGTTCTATCTGTTCATATTGTATTGCAATCTTATACGCATCACCTAAACAAAAAAAAATTCTGCACTATTCTCTAACAAATACTGTGTGTAGGACGGTCTGATCCACTCCTTGAATAAATTTAGAGCAAATCTTCCAAGAACTACACCATCATCCCTGGCTTCTAAGGACACCCTAAATGACCTTCCTAATCTTTGCATCCTTCTATAGAATAGATATACCCTTTTCCTTAAATTGAGCCACGCCTACAAACCCTGCAACCATTTTGCCTACTATTTTGCCTGGGGTATATACTACAAGTAATCCACCTTTTAAACGTGACAAATTTATAATCGTGGGATCCAGATTCCCAAAAAAGGAGCGAAACAAACCATGGGCCAAAAATGGCGCAAAGCTTTTGAATCAGACCAATTTAACAACAACTGAAATTTTTTTTTTTTTTTTTTTAAATTTGAAACAAACTCAATTTTTTTAAATTTGTAACAAATTTTGTAACAAACTTAATTATTTTTCCACTTTTTGACTTTGTGAGTGGCGTTATTACTAAAAAAGGGTCAATTAGCGATCCTATTACTTGGGACTTTTGAGGCTGTTCTATTGGAGGATTAATTGGGGTGGTGCTCAGGGGAGTTGGAGGGTTTGTTGGGACCCATGTCTTGATCTTTTGAAGGTAATCATAAAGTTCATCTTGATCGAAATTAGGATCATTTGAGTCAAATAAAAGAGGTGGAAATATGCCATCTCCCCTCCACTGTCTTACAAAATCAAAAGCAACCTTTTTGTTATATCCAGTTTCCGCCGGATCGAGAATAGGAATAAAAACTGACTTATTGAGATTAAAATTTGAAAAGCAGTTATTCTAAAAATTTAAATATTTGTTTTAAACACCATTCTTTAATTACGGACGCTAAATTTTGGGCAATAACTTCACTTCTAACAACAACGGTCTAATAAAATTTACTGGGTTGTTTAATCGTGGTAAATCACTTACGAAAGATAGTCCTTTCCAGATCCAATTGTAGTTGGTTTCGATTAAATCACTAGCGTCAAATGTAGTCACAATTGAGAATTAATTTTCGATTATTGAATTCAAAATGTTAAATTTTGGTTGGAAACTGTCAAATGTAGATCACACGTCGACTGTATAAAATCAGGTAAAATAAACCACCAACCGTAGAATGGCTAAGTGAAGGTAGAAATCAACCGGAGACTCTCAGTTGTAGAAATTTTAATAAGTAGGTAGAAGCTATCGCGAGGAAATCCATATTAGGCATTGTGTAACAGCCTATTTCAAAATGTTCATTTAAAAGAAAGTGTTTCTCAAGAAGGCGCTTTGAAATGAAGAAAGTTCAATAGCTCGTAACGTTTCGATGTCTTATTAATCAGTCTTTTGCAGTATTTGCAGCTCAATATCACAGTCTGGTAGCGGGCGAAATACTCTTCAATATGTTGCCAGTATTTAGCATAAGATGTCGTAAATACTTATAACGGTCACTCAAATGTCACTTGGAGGTTTTCCACTAGTGATATATGCTCCACTAGCTTTAACCGCTTGCCACCACTCTGTAAAGTTCTGCTGTCACCACTCTGTAAACCTCTATTTAAGTTCTTTCTATATGCCCTTTTTATATTGGCAGATGTAATGGTTTACGTAAATTCCAAAGATAGACGATAAACATTGGTACATGGTCTTCATTAAATAACGTGAGAATACACATAGAGAAAATAAGGTAGCACAAGAACAACTAGCTAAGACGAAGGCGAGAGATGGACTGCCTTTAGAAATGCGCGACGAATGTAACTTTCCTGGAACGGAAGTTCCAGGCCTGGGAACGACCACTTTCCCACGACTAGCTTTAGTCCCAAGAGCTCCCCCCTGGACCGCTATTGTTGACACATAAATCCCCAACTAACTACGAAATGAGATACCGGGAAAAGCTTCTCGAATTGATGTTAAATACTTTACAGGCGTATAGGTTCGATTTCCAAATTATAAGATATTAAATTTTGTTCTTCTCTAAGAAGAGGGTGACGGATGTACGTTTTTTCCTTCGTTTTTTGTTTCCTTTTTTGGCATCAGGGATCATCGCAAACAATCGGCACGTAGAATATAATACAGAGCATATAAAAATGTAAAAATGAAGTTCTCGTGCCCTTTTAAGTAACAAAAAGGTCAAACAGTGCAGTAAGGAACTGCAAGTAAAGAGTAACACTCCACTAACTCTTCGCTTACATGATAGTAACAGAAACTAAAAAATAGGAGTTGTAATAACATTAAATGCATAAAAAGAATCGGCTGCTCATGATGAATATAAATTATAACCAAAATTCAGCAAATTTCAAGTTACTTGTCAAAAGCTCTTACCCAAAGACAACTTTACTGAATTTAAAAAAGGGGGAAAACATCTTGAAAAGCGTAAGTGATCATAGGCAGCACGATAGCGCTGCCTAAGTAAAGAACGATGTGGGCACTATGCATTATTTATTTTTCTTTTTTCTTCTTCTTTCGTCTCCATACCCGGGCACTTCGTATCGAAGGAGTTGTCGTAGAAACTTCGAAAAGGGCTCATTCGATTGGAAATTGGAGTAGCCAGTGCCCTTTTTAATAGTCGAAATTGATTGGAGGGCGGGCAACTAGACCCTCCCCCACGCCCATCATTGCCCCAAACACATCCAATTAAAATTTTGAGATAGCCATTTTGTTCAGCGTAGTTGATTTCCAGATAGAAAATATCTTTTTGAGGAGGACACTCTCCCACGACCCTCGGGACAAGGGTTTAAGTTATGCCCTGGGGGCAAATAAGTTTTTATAGAAGGTGTTGTGGTAGAAACTTCAAAAAAGGATTATTCGATTGGAAATTCAAAGGGCTAGTGCCCTTTTTATCAGTCGAAAGTGATTGGGGGGCAACTAGCCCCCCCTCCACACCCATAATTCCCCCAAACACACCCAATAAAAATTTGAGATAGCCATTTTGTTCAGCATAGTTGATTTCCAGATAGAAAATATATTTTTGAGAAGGACACTCCCCTACAACCTTCGGGGCAAGGGTTGTAATTTATGCCCTGGGGGCATATAAGGTTTTTATAGAAGGCGTTTTCTTAGAAACTTCAAAAAAGGCTCATTTGATTGGAAATTAAAAGGGCTAGTACCCTTTTTAATAGTCGAAGGTGATTGGAGGGCAACTAGCCCCCCCCCCTCGCCCACTTTTTCCAAAAACACATCCAATCAAAATTTTGAGATAGCCATTTTGTTCAGCGTAGTTGATTTCCCATTAGAAAATATATTTTTAAGGAGGAAACTCCCCTACAACCCTCGGGGCAAGGGCTTTAAGTTTTGCCCTGGGGGCATATAAGTTTTATAGAAGGTATTGTCGTAGAAACTTCAAAAAAGACTCCTTCGATTGGAAATTCAAAGGGCTAGTGCACTTTTTAATAGTCGAAAGTGATTGGAGGGCAACTAGCCCCCCCCCTACGCCTATCATTCCCCCAAACACATTCAATCAAAATTTTGAGATAGCCAATTTGTTCAGCGTAGTTGCTTTCCAGATAGAAAATATATTCTTGAGGAGGACACTCCCCTATATCCCTCAGGGCAAGGGTTTTAAGTTATGCCCTGGGGGCATATAAGGCTTTTATAGAAAGCGTTGTCGCAGAAAATTCAAAACGGGCTCATTCGATTGGAAATTCACAGGGCTAGTGGCCTTTTTAATAGTCAAAAGTGATTAGAGGGCAACTAGCCCCCCCCCCCACGTACCAATCATACCCCCAAACACATCCAATCAAAATTTTGAGATAGCGATTTTGTTCAGCGTAGTTGATTTCCAGATAGAAAATATCCTTTTGAGGAGGATACTCCCGCAGAACCCTCGGGGGAAGGGCTGTAAGTTATGCCCTGGGCGAATATAAGGTTTTTATAGAAGGTGTTGTCGTATAAACTTCAAAAAAGGCTCATTCTATTGGAAATTCAGAGGGATAGTGCCCTTTGTAATAGTCGAAAGTGATTGGAGGGCAACTAGCCCCCCCCCCCCCGCCCACCTTTTCCCCAAACACATCGAATCAAAATTTTGAGATAGTCATTTTGTTCAGAGTAGTTGATTTCCAGATAGAAAATATGTTTTTGAGGAGTACACTCCCCTAAAACCCTCGGCGCAAAGGTTTTCTGTTATGCCCTGGGCGCATATAAGGTTTTTATAGAAGACGTTGTCGTAGAAACTTAAAAAAGCCTCATTGAATTGGAAATCCAAAGGGCTAGTGCCCTTTTTAATAGTTGAAAGGGATTGGAGGGCAACTAGACCCCCCCCACGCCCATCACTCCCCCTAGCATATCCAATAAAAATTTTGAGATAGCCATTTTGTTCAGCGCTGTTGATTTCCAAATAGAAAATATCGTTTTGAGGAGAAGATTCCCCCACAACCCTCGGCGCAAAGGTTTTATGTTATGCCCTGGGGGCATATAAGGTTTTTATAGAAGACGTTGTCGTAAAAGCTTAAAAAAGGCTCATTGGATTGGAAATCCAATGGGCTAGTGCCCTTTTTAATAGTTGAAAGGGATTGGAGGGCAGCTAGCCCCCCAACGCCCACCTTTTCCCCAAACACATCCAATCCAAATTTTGAGATATCCCTTTTATTCAGCGCAGCTGATTTCCACATAGAAAATATGTTATTGAGCAGGAGACTCCCCCACAGCCCTCGGAGCAAGGGTTTTTAGTTATGCTCTGGGGGCATATAAGGTCTTTAAAGAAGGCGTTATCGTAGAAACCTCGAAAACGGGTCAATCGATTGGAAATTGGAATAGCTAGTGCCCTTTTCAATAGTCAAAAGTGATTGGAGGGCAACTACAGCCCCCCCCCCCGCCACGCCCAATATTCCCCCAAACACATGCAATCAAAATTTTGAGAAAGCCATTTTGTTCAGCGTAGTTGATTTCCAGATAGAAAATATGTTTTTGAGGAGGACACTCCCCTATAACCCTCAGGGCAAGGGTTGTAAGTTATGCCCTGGGGGCATATAAGGCTTTTATAGAAAGCATTGTCGCAGAAACTTCAAAAAAGGCTCATTCGATTGGAAATTCAAAGGGTTAGTGCCCTTTTTAATAGTCGAAAGTGATTGGAGGGCAACTAGCCCCTCCCCCCCTGTACCAATCATTCCCCCAAACACATCCAATCAAAATTTTGAGATAGCCATTTTTTTCAGAGTAGTTGATTTTCCGATAGAAAATATTTTTTTGAGGAGGACACTCCCCCAAAACCCTCGGGGCAAGGGTTTTAAGTTATGCCCTGGGGGCATATAAGGTTTTTTATAGAAGGCGATACCGTAGAAACTTCAAAAAAGGATCATTCGATTGGAAATTCAAAGGGCTAGTGCCCTTTTCAATAGTCGAAAGGTATTGGAGGGCAACTAGCCCCCCCCCTCACGCCCATCATTCCCCCAAACACACCCAATAAAAAAATCGAGATAGCCATTTTGCTCAGCAGTAGAAAGGCCTCAATTGATCCCACGAGAACACCCTGCTGCCACCTACAACTTTTTTTAACATCAAATATGGGCATAGAGTCCCTAGGGAGAACACGTGGTTAATGGGGTCAATGACCTCTTTTTCCAAGGTCGATGTTGTTGTTGTTGTTGTTTTGGCCATGTGCATAGAGTCATTAGGGAGAACACGTGGTTAATTAAAGCGATTGGGAATTTGGAACACCTGTGCTGTCAGTCATTAATCAAATTGTTTCCGGGCAAAGTTTAATAATGTCTGACAGGTGATGTCATGATTGATTGATTGACATTAAAGGGGAATTAATTTGTTGTTTCTAAAGAGAATTGATTCACGAGAGGGGATTTAATTTGTTGTTTCTAAAGAGAACTGTCTCCGAGCGAATGTTTCGATCTTAGCAATGAAGAGATTGATTCACGTAAGGGTTTCCAAATAATTTGAAATGTATCAGCGCAGAGATGCCAAACAAAAGGAACACGCTGAAATTACATTTAGGAATTATTTGGGCGAAACTGTTTTAGTCATTTTATGGAATTATTTCGGCAAAACAGTTAGAGACATTTTAAAAGATGATTTAAAAGATGATTTTAGAAGAGGATTTGAGGCTGCAACTCTGTGGTCGTTATAATACACAAGTTCCATTTGAACAGTGTTGTGAGGTCCTCTACCCCAACCCCAAAGGGTTCCGATCCCCCTACCCCAACCCCGAAGGAAGCCCCCGGTACTCAAAGGTCCCCCAGCTCCCATAGGGCCCCCAGACCCCCAAACGCCCTCCCCAGACCCCCAAAGGCCGTCCCCCGATCCTCAAAGGTCCCCCAGGCTCCCAAAGGGCCCCCAGACCCCCAAAGTCCCATCGCGCTCCCAAAAGACCACCGGGCTCCCAAAGGGCCCCCCGGACTCCAAAGGCCCTCACCCGGTCCTCAAAGGTCCACCGGGCTCCCAAAGGACCAATCGGCCCTCAAGTGCCCCCCAGACGCCCAAAGGCCCTCCCCGGGCCCCCTAAGGCCCACCAGGCTCCCAAAAGACCACCGGGCTCCCAAAGGGCCCTCCGGACCCCCAAAGGCCCTCACCCGGTCCCCAAAGGTCCACCGGACCTTTGGGGTCCGGTGAAGAAAAGAACAAGTTCTTTTCTTAATGTCCTTCCTAAACCCATTTTACAAATTGAAGTACCCATCCTTTACACCCACAACTTTACTATACTGATTTTTGAATGCTCCAACATCAAGCAATACTTTTCAAATGGAATTTCAGAACCAGTTCTTTTCTTAATATCCCTCTTAAACCCATTTTACAAGTTGAAGTACCCATCCTTTTCACCCACAACATTATTTTACAGCTTTTGAAGGCCACAACACCAAGCAATACTTTTCAAAAGGCATTTCAGAACAAGTTATTTTCTTAATGTCCCTTCTAAACCTATTTTCCAACTTGAAGTACCCATCCTTCTCACCCACAACTTTACTTTACAGCTTTTGAATGCTCTAACACCAAGCAATACTTTTCAAATGGCATTTCAGAACCAGCTCCTCTCTTAATGTCCCTCCTAAACCCATTTTACAAGTTGAAGTTCCCATCCTTTTCACCCACAACTTTACTTTACAGCTTTTTGAATGCCCCAACTCCAAGCAATACTTTTCAAAAGGCATTTCAGAAGAAGTTATTTTCTTAATGTCCCTTCTAAACCTATTTTCCAACTTGAAGTACCCATCCTTCTCTCCCACAACTTTACTTTACAGCTTTTGAATGCCCCAACACCAAGAAATACTTTTCAAATGGCATTTCAGAACCAGCTCCTCTCTTAATGTACCTCCTAAACACATTTTCCAAGTTGAAGTACCCATACTTTTCACCCACAACATTACTTTACAGCTCTTGAAGGCCACAACACCAAGCAATACTTTTCAAAAGGCATTTCAGAACAAGTTATTTTTTTAATGTCGCTTCTAAACCTATTTTCCAACTTGAAGTACCCATCCTTCTCACCCGCAATTTTACTTTACAGCTTTTGAATGCTCCAACACCAAGAAATACTTTTCAAATGACATTTCAGAACCAGTTCTTTTCTAAATGTCCCTCCTAAACCCATTTTACAAGTTGAAGTACCCATCCTTTTCACCCACAACTTTACTTTACAGCTTTTGAATGCCCCAACACCTAGCAATACTTTTCAAAAGGCATTTCAGAACCAGTTCCTTTCTTAATATCCCTCCTAAACCCATTTTACAAGTTGAAGTACCCATCCTTTTCACACACAACATTACTTTACAGCTCTTGAAGGCCATCAACACCAAGCAATACTTTTCAATGCATTTCACAACAAGTTCTTTTCTTAATGTTCCTCCTAAATCCATTTTACAAGTTGAAGTACCCATAATTTTCACCCACAACTTTACTTTACAGCTTTTTGAATGCCCCAACACCAAGCAATACTTTTCAAAGGGTATTTCAGAACAAGTTATTTTCTCAATGTCCCTTCTAAACCTATTTTCCAACTTGAAATACTTATCTTTTTCACACACAACTTTACTTTACAGTCTTTTGCATACCACAACACAAAGAAACACTTTTCAAAAGACATTTCAGAACAAGTTTTTTTCGTAATGTCATTCATAGACCAATTTTACAAGTTGAAGTACCCATCCTTTTCACCCACAACTTTACTTTACAGCTTTTTGGATATCTCAACACCAAGAAATACTTTTCAAAAGACATTTCAGAGAAAGTTCGTTTCTTAATGTCCCTTCTAAACCCATTTTACAAGTTGAAGCATCCTTCCTTTTCACCCACAACTTTACTTTACAGCTTTTTGGATACCTCAACACCGAGAAATACCTTTCAAAAGGCATTTCAGAGCAACATCATTTCTTAATGTCCCTTCTAAAACCATTTTACAAGTTGAAGCATCCATCTTTTTCACCCACATCTTTACTCTACAGCTTTTTGGATACCTCAACACCAAATATACCTTTCAAAAGGCATTTCAGAGTAAGTTCTTTTCTTAAAGTCCCTTTTAAACCCATTTTCCAACTTGAAGTACCCATCGTTTTCACCCACAACTTTATTTTACAGCTTTTTGGATATCTCAACACCAAGCAATACTTTTCAAATGCATTTCAAAGCAAGTTCCTTTCTTAATGTCCCTCCTAAACCAATTTTACAAGTTGAAGCATCCATCCTTTTCACTCACAACTTTACTATACTGCATTTTTAAATGCTCCAACACCAAGCAATACTTTTTCAAATGGCATTTCAGAACAAGTTATCTTCTAAATGTCCTTCCTAAACCCATTTTACAAGTTGAAGTTCCCATCCTTATCACCCACAACTTTACTTTACAACTTTTTGGATACCTCAACACCAAGCAATACTTTTCAAAAGGCATTTAAGAGCAAGTTTCTTTCTTAAAGTCCCTCCTAGACCCATTTTACAAGTTGAGGCATCCATCCTTTTCACCCACAACTTTACTTTACAGGTTTTTGGTTCTTTTGAATGCGCCAATATCATGCAATACTTTTCAAAGACATTTCAGAACAAGTTCTTTTCATAATTTCCATTGTAAACCCATTTTACAAGTTGAAGTAACCATCCTTTTCATCCACAACTTTACTCTACAGCTCTCTGAATGCTCCAACATCAAACAATACTTTTCAAAGACATTTCAGAACAAGTTCTTTTCTTAGTAAACATCCTAAACCCATTTTACAAATTGAAGTACTCATCCTTTTCACCTAAAATTTTACTTTACAGCTTTTTGAATGCTCCAACACCAAGCAATACTTTTCACAGGGCATTTCAGAACAAGTTCTTTTCTTAATGTCCCTCCTAAACCCATTTTACAAGTTTAAGTACCCAACTTTTTCACCCAAAACTATACTTCACAGCTTTTCGAATGCCCACAACACCAAGCAATACTTTTCAAAAGGCATTTCAGAAATTTTAAATTACTTAAGTTAGGTTAGGTTAGCCTACGTACGCGCGCGTACGTAGGCTAACCTAACCTAACCTAACTTAAGTAATTTAAAATTTTTCCATCTCTTTGAGAAAAATCTGAACTGAAGTGGAAAATTTTTATATTTCTTGAAAAAAAGAATTGATCTGTAACTTATTTCTTCTCATATGGATAGTTAGGAAAAGAACTTGAACTAGACGGTTAGCTAGCTAACCTAACCTACCTAACCTGCCTTAACCTAAACTAATCTAACCTAACTTAATCTAGTCTAACCTAACTTAATCTAGTCTAACCTAATCTAAGCTAACCATACTCGCCGGAAAATCCCCCCAGGTCGACTTTGTATTTCTCTCTCACTATGCATGCTTGTTGTAGATTTTTTATTTTCTTTGAAAAAAATTAGAATTGAACTATAACTTTTTTCTTTTCTCTAAGAAAATTCAGAAGAGAACTTTAAATTTCTTTGTGTCTTTGTGAAATTAAGAACTGAAGTGGATAATTTATATTTTTCTCTGGAGAAATTAGAATCGAACTGTAAGTTCTTTAATAAAATTCAGACTTGAGTTTGCTTCTCATGATCAACGTATAACTTTTCTATCTTCTATGAAAAATTTAGAACAGTAATTTGAAATTTATCCATCTTTTTGAGAAAAATCTGAACTGAAGTGGAAAATTTTTATTTTTCTTGAAAAATAGAATTGATCTGTAACTTATTTCTTCTCGTATGGATAGTTAGGAAACGAACTTGAACTTTTCTTCACATCACTGAGAAAATTAGCTCCTTATCTTCATAGAGAAATATTCACGATCAATGTGTAACTTTTTCTATCATCTACAAAAAATTTGGAGGAGAATTTAAAATTTATGTCTTTGGGGAAACATCTGAACTGAAGTGGAACCTTTTTATATAATTAGGAAAAATAGAATTGATCAAAAACTAATTTCTTTTTCATTGAGAAAATTCAGAAGAGAGCTTGAACTTTTCTTCACTTCATTGAGAAATTTCAAATAGAACTTTAAATTTCCTTTTGTCTTTGTGAAATTAAGAACTGAAACGGAAGATTTTTATTTTCTTTGTAGAAATTAGAATTGAAGTGTAAGTTCTTTAATAAAATTCAGAAGATAACTTGAACTTTCTATCTTCTATGAAAAAATTTGGAACAGTATTTTAAATTTTTTCATCTCTTTCAGAAAAATCTGAACTGAAGTGGAAACTTGCATGATATTGTTGCGTACACAAAAAAAAACTGACCTGAAGTGGAAACTTGCATGATATTGTGGTGTGCACAAAAGTTGTAAAGTAAAGTTGTGGTGAAATGGATAGGTACCTCAACTTGTAAAATGGGTTTAGGAGGAACATTAAGAAAAGAACATGTTCTGAAATGCCTTTTGAAAAGTATTGCTCGGTGTTGTGGGCATTTAAAAAGCTGTGAAGTATAGTTCTGGGTGAAAAAGTTGGGTACTTCAACTTGTAAAATGGGTTTAGGAGGGACATTAAGAAAAAGTTGTAAAGTAAAGTTGTGGTGAAAAAGATGGGTACTTCAACTTGTAAAATGGGTTTAGGAAGGACATTAAGAAAAGAACTTGTTCTGAAATGTCTTTGAAAAGTATTGCTTGATGATATGGCATTCAAAAAGCTGTAAAGTATAGTTGCGGGTGAAAAGGTTGGGAACTTCAACTTGTAAAATTGGTTTAGGAAGGACATTAAGAAAATAACTTGTTTTGAAATGCATTTAGAAAAGTATTGCTTGGTGTTGTGGACATTC
Source organism: Artemia sp. Qi Xiang Cuo (assembly GCF_049724085.1). Classification (NCBI taxonomy): domain Eukaryota; kingdom Metazoa; phylum Arthropoda; class Branchiopoda; order Anostraca; family Artemiidae; genus Artemia; species Artemia sp. Qi Xiang Cuo. Next base: position 19,259,033 of record NC_142796.1, on the reverse strand, counting down.
GAAAAGCACTGAAGAATAGTTATGGGTGAAAAACTTGGGTACTTCAACTTGTAAAATGGGTTTATGAGGGACATTAAGAAAGGAGCTTGTTGTGAAATGCCTTTTGAAAAGTATTGCTTGGTGTTGGTTGTAAAGGATGGCTACTTCAACTTGTAAAATGGGTTAAGGAGGGACATTAAGAAAAGAACTTGTTCTGAAATGCTTTTTAAAAGTATTGCTTGATGTTGGGGTATTCGAAAAGCCTTATAGTACAGTTGTGAGGAAAAAGATGGGTACTTCAATTTGTAGAATGGATTTAGGACGGTCACTAAGAAAGGAACTTGCTCTTAAATGCCTTTTAAAAAGTATTGCTTGGTGTTGGAGCATTCAAAAAGCTGTAAAGTAAAGTTGTGGGTGAAAAGGATGGTTAGTTCAACTTGTAAAATTGGTTTAGGAAGGACATTAAGAAAAAAATTGTTCTGAAATGCCTTTGAAAAGTATTGCTTGATGTTTGGGTGTGGAAAAAAGTCGTAAAGTAAAGTCGTGGGGAAAAAGAAAAGTACTTTAACTTGTAAAATGGGTTTAGGACGGTCATTAGGAAAGGAACTTGCTCTGAAATGTCTTTTGAAAAGTATTGCTTGATCTTGAGGTGTGCAAAAAGTAGTAAAATAAAGTTGTGGTGAAAAAGATAACTACTTCAATTTTTAAAATTGGTTTATGAAGGACATTAAGAAAAACTTGTTCTGTAAAAATATAAGAAAGTCTTTTGAAAAGTAATGCTTGATGTTTGGGTGTGGAAAAAAGTCATAAAGTACAGATGTGGTGAAAAAGACGGGTACTTCAAGTTGGACAATGGGTTTAGAAGGGACATTATGAAAAGATGTTGTTCTGAAATGCCTTTTGAAAGGTAGATCTTGGTGTCGAGGTATCCAAAAAGCTGTAAAGTAAAGTTGTGGGTGAAATGGATGGATGCTTCAACTTGTAAAATGGTTTTAGGAGGGACATTAAGAAAGGAACTTGCTCTGAAATGCCTTTTGAAAAGTATTTCTTGGTGTTGAGGTATCAAAAAAGATGTAAAGTAAAGTTGTGAGTGAAAAGGATGGGTACTTCAAGTTGGAAAATGGGTTTAGAAGTGAAATTAAGAAAAGAAATTGCTCTGAAATGCATTTGAAAGGTATTGCTTGGTGTTGGAGCATTCAAAAAGCTATAAAGTAAAGTTGTGGGTCAAAAGGATTGGTACTTCAAGTTGGAAAATGGGTTTAGAAGGGACATTAAGAAAGGAACTTGCTCTGAAATGCCTTTTGAAAGGTATTTCTTGGTGTTTAGATATCCAAAAAGCTCTAAAGTAAAGTTGTGGGTGAAAAGAAAGGATGTTTCAAGTAGGAAAATGGGTTTAGAAGGGACATTAAGAAGAGATGTTGCTCTGAAGTGTCTTTTAAAAGGTATTTCTTGGTGCTGGGGTATCCAAAAAGCTGTAAAGTAACGTTGTGGGTGAAAAGGAAGGATGCTTCAACTTATAAAATGGGTTTAGAAAGGACATTAAGAAGGAACTTGCTCTGAAATGTCTTTTGAAAAGTATTTCTTGGTGTTGAAGTATCCAAAAAGCTGTAGAGTATAGTTGCGGGTGAAAAGGTTGGGAACTTCAACATGTAAAATGGGTTTAGGAAGGACATTAAGAAAATAACTTGTTCTGAAATGCCTTTTGAAAAGTATTGCTTGGTGTTGTGGGCATTCGAAAAGCTGTGAAGTATAGTTTTGGGTGAAAAAGTTGGGTACTTAAACTTGTAAAATGGGCTTAGGAGGGACATTAAGAAAAGAACTTGTTCTGAAATGCCCTGTGAAAAGTATTGCTTGGTGTTGGAGCATTCAAAAAGCTGTAAAGTAAAATTTTAGGTGAAAAGGATGAGTACTTCAATTTGTAAAATGGGTTTAGGATGTTTACTAAGAAAAGAACTTGTTCTGAAATGTCTTTGAAAAGTATTCTTTGATGTTGGAGCATTCAGAAAGCTATAGAGTAAAGTTGTGGATGAAAAGGATGGTTACTTCAACTTGTAAAATGGGTTTATAATGGAAATTATGAAAAGAACTTGTTCTGAAATGTCTTTGAAAAGTATTGCATGATATTGGCGCATTCAAAAGAACCAAAATCCTGTAAAGTAAAGTTGTGGGTGAAAAGGATGGATGCCTCAACTTGTAAAATGGGTCTAGGAGGGACTTGAAGAAAGGAACTTGCTCTTAAATGCCTTTTGAATAGTATTGCTTGGTTTTGAGGTATCCAAAAAGTTGTAAAGTAAAGTTGTGGGTGAAAAGGATGGGAACTTCAACTTGTAAAATGGGTTTAGGAAGGACATTTAGAAAATAACTTGTTCTGAAATGCCATTTGAAAAAGTATTGCTTGGTGTTGGAGCATTCAAAAATGCAGTATAGTAAAGTTGTGAGTGAAAAGGATGGATGCTTCAACTTGCAAAATTGGTGAAGGAGGGACATTAAGAAAGGAACTTGCTCTGAAATGCCTTTCGAAAAGTATTGCTTGGTGTTGAGATATCCAAAAAGCTGTAAAGTAAAGTTGTCGGTGAAAAGGATGGGTACTTCAAGTTGGAAAAAGGGTTTAGAAGGGACTTTAAGAAAGGAACTTACTCTGAAATGCCTTTTGAAAGGTATATTTTGTGTTGAGGTATCCAAAAAGCTGTAGAGTAAAGATGTGGGTGAAAAGGATGGATGCTTCAAATTGTAAAATGGTTTTAGAAGGGACATTAAGGAAAGAAGTTGCTCTGAAATGCCTTTTGAAAGGGATTTCTTGGTGTTGGGGTATCCAAAAAGCTGTAAAGTAAAGTTGTGGGTGAAAAGGAAGGATGCTTCAACTTGTAAAATGGGTTTAAAAGGGACATTAAGAAAGGAACTTGCTCTTAAATGCCTTTTGAAAAGTATTGTTTGGTGTTGAGGTATCCAAAAAGTTGTAAAGTAAAGTTGTGGGTGAAAAAGATGGGTACTTCAAATTGTAAAATTGGTCTATGAATGACATTAAGAAAAAAACTTGTCCTGAAATGCCTTTTGAAAAGTATTTCTTGGTGTTGTGGTATGCAAAAGACTGTAAAGTAAAGTTGTGTGTGAAAAAGATAAGTATTTCAAGTTGGAAAATAGGCTTAGAATGGACATTGAGAAAATAACTTGTTCTGAAATGCCCTTTGAAAAGTATTGCTTGGTGTTGGGGCATTCAAAAAGCTGTAAAGTAAAGTTTTGGGTGAAAAGTATGGGTACTTCAACTTGTAAAATGGGTTTAGGAGGGACATTAAGAAAAGAACTTGTTGTGAAATGCATTGAAAAGTATTGCTTGGTGTTGTGGCCTTCAAGAGCTGTAAAGTAATGTTGTGTGTGAAAAGGATGGGTACTTCAACTTGTAAAACGGGTTTAGGAGGGATATTAAGAAAGGAACTGGTTCTGAAATGCCTTTTGAAAAGTATTGCTAGGTGTTGGGGCATTCAAAAGCTGTAAAGTAAAGTTGTGGGTGAAAAGGATTGGTACTTCAACTTGTAAAATGGGTTTAGGAGGGACATTAAGAAAAGAACTGGTTCTGAAATGTCATTTGAAAAGTATTGCTTGGTGTTGGAGCATTCAAAAGCTGTAAAGTAAAATTGCGGGTGAGAAGGATGGGTACTTCAAGTTGGAAAATAGGTTTAGAAGGGACATTAAAAAAATAACTTGTTCTGAAATGCCTTTTGAAAAGTATTGCTTGGTATAGTGGCCTTCAAGAGCTGTAAAGTAATGTTGTGGGTGAAAAGTATGGGTACTTCAACTTGTAAAATGGGTTTAGGAGGGACATTAAGAAAGGAACTGGTTCTGAAATGCCTTTTAAAAAGTATTTCTTGGTGTTGGGGCATTCAAAAGCCGTAAAGTAAAGTTGTGGGAGAGAAGGATGGGTACTTCAAGTTGGAAAATAGGTTTAGAAGGGATATTAAGAAAATAACTTCTTCTGAAATGCCTTTTGAAAAGTATTGCTTGGAGTTGGGGTATTCAAAAAGCTGTAAAGTAAAGTTGTGGGTGAAAAGGATGGGAACTTCAACTTGTAAAATGGGTTTAGGAAGGACATTAAGAGAGGAACTGGTTCTGAAATGCCATTTGAAAAGTATTGCTTGGTGTTAGAGCATTCAAAATCGGTAAAGTAAAGTTGTGGGTGAGAAGGATGGGTACCTCAAGTTGGAAAATAGGTTTAGAAGGGACATTAAGAAAATAACTTGTTCTGAAATGCCTTTTGAAAAGTATTGCTTGGTGTTGTGGCCTTCAAGAGCTGTAAAGTAATGTTGTGGGTGAAAAGGATGGGTACTTCAACTTGTAAAATGAGTTTAAGAGGGATATTAAGAAAAGAACTTGTTCTGAAATGCCTTTGAAAAGTATTGCTTGATGTTGGAGCATTCAAAAATCAGTATAGTAAAGTTGTGGGTGTAAAGGATGGGTACTTCTTTTTTAAAATGGGTTTAGGAAGGACATTAAGAAAAGAACTTGTTCTGAAATGGCTTTGAAAAGTATTGCTTGGTGTTGGAGCATTCAAAAATCAGTATAGTAAAATTGTGGGTGAAAGGGATGGGTACTTCAACTAGTAAAATGGGTTTAGGATGGACATTAAGAAAATAACTTGTTCTGAAAACATATAATAAAGCCAAAAAAAGTATTAAAAAATGGGGACTCAGGGGCCTTTGGGGTGCTGGGGGTCCTTTGGGGGTCTGGGGGGGGCCCTTTAGAGCCGGGTGTTCCTTTGGGAGCCTGGGGGACCTTTGGGGGCTGGGGGAGGGCCTTTGGGGGTCTGGTGGACCTTTGGGGACTGGGTGAGGGCCTTTGGGGGTCCGGGAGGCCCTTTGGGAGCCCGGTGGTCTTTTGGGAGCCCAATGGGCCTTTGGGGGCCCGGGGAGGGCCTTTGGGGGTCTGGGGGGCACTTGAGGGCCGATTGGTCCTTTGGGAGCCCGGTGGACCTTTGAGGACCGGGTGAGGGTCTTTGGAGTCCGGGGGCCCTTTGGGAGCCCGGTGGTCTTTGGGAGCCCGATGGGCCTTTGGGGGTCCGGGGGGCCCTTTGGGGGTCGGGGGGCCCTTTGGGAGCCTGGGGGACCTTTGAGGACCGGGGGAGGGCCTTTGGGGGTCTGGGGAGGGCGTTTGGGGGTCTGGGGGGCCCTTTGGGAGCTCGGGGGACCTTTGAGTACCGGGGGCTTCCTTCGGGGTTGGGGTAGGGGGATTGGAACCCTTTGGGGTTGGGGTCGAGGACCTCACAACACTGTTCAAATGGAACTTGTGTATTATAACGACCACAGAGTTTCACCCTCAAATCCTCTTCTAAAATCATCTTTTAAATCATCTTTTAAAATGTCTCTAACTGTTTCGCCGAAATAATTCCATAAAATGACTAAAACGGTTTCGCCCAAATAATCCCTAAACGTAATTTCAGCGTGTTCCTTTTGTTTGGCATCTCTGCGCTGATACATTTCAAATTATTTGGAAACCCTTACGTGAATCAATCTCTTCATTGCTAAGATCGAAACATTCGCTCGGAGACAGTTCTCTTTAGAAACAACAAATTAATTCCCCTCTCGTGAATCAATTCTCTTTAGAAAAAACAAATTAATTCCCCTTTAATGTCAATCAATCAATCATGACATCACCTGTCAGACATTATTAAACTTCGCCTGGAAACAATTTGATTAATGATTGACAGTACCTGTCAGACATTATTAAACTTTGCCCGGAAACAATTTGATTAATGACTGACAGCACAGGTGTTCCAAATTCCCAATCGCTTTAATTAACCAAGTGTTCTTCCTAATGACTCTATGCACATGGCCAAAACAACAACAACAACAACATCGACCTTGGAAAAAGAGGTCATTGACCCCATTAACCACGTGTTCTCCCTAGGGACTCTATGCCCATATTTGATGTTAAAAAAAGTTGTAGGTGGCAGCAGGGTGTTCTCGTGGGATCAATTGAGGCCTTTCTACTCTCAGCGTAGTTGATTTCCAGATAGAAAATTTATTTTTGAGGAGGACACTCCCCTACATCCCTCGGGGCAAGGGTTTTAAGTTATGCCCTGGGGGCATATAAGGCTTTTATAGAAAGTGTTGTCGTAGAAAATTAAAAAAAGGCTCATTCGATTGGAAACTCAAAGGGCTAGTGCCCTTTTTAATAGTCGAAAGTGATTGGAGGGCAACTAGCCTCACCCCCCCCGTACCAATCATTCCCCCAAACACATCCAATAAAATTTTTTAGACAGCTATTTTGTTCAGCGTAGTTGATTTCCAGATAGAAAATATCCTTTTGAGGAGGATACTCCCGCAGAACCCTCGGGGGAAGGGTTGTAAGTTATGCCCTGGGGGAATATAAGGTTTTTATAGAAGGCGTTGTCGTATAAAGTTCAAAAAAGGCTCATTCTATTGGAAATGCAGAGGGATAGTGCCCTTTTTAATAGTCGATAGTGATTGGAGGGCAACAAGCCCCCCCCACGCCCACCTTTTCCCCAATCACATCCAATCAAAATTTTGAGATAGTCATTTTGTTCAGCGTAGTTGATTTCCAGATAGAAAATATGTTTTTGAGGAGGACACTCCCCTACAACGCTCGGGCCAAGGATTTTAAGTTAAACCCTGGGGCTTATAAGGTTTTTATAGAAGGCGTTCATAGAAACTTCAAAAAGGGCTCATTCGATTGGAAATTGGAGTAGCTAGTGTCCTTTTTAATAGTCGAAAGTGATTGGAGGGCAACTAGCCCCCCCCCCACCACGCCCATCACTCCCCCTAACATATCCAATAAAAATTTTGAGATAGCCATTTTGTTCAGCGTTGTTGATTTCCAGATAGAAAATATCTTTTTGAGGAGGATGCTCCCCCACAAACCTCGGCGCAAAGGTTTTATGTTATGCCCTGAGGGCATATAAGGTTTTTTAGAAGACGTTGTCGTAGAAACTTAAAAAAGGCTCATTGGATTGGAAATCCAATGGGCTAGTGCCCTTTTTAATAGTTGAAAGGGATTGGAGGGCAGCTAGCCCCCCAACGCCCACCTTTTCCCCAAACATATCCAATCCAAATTTTGAGATAGCAATTTTTTTCATTGTAGTTGATTTCCAGATAGAAAATATGCTATTGAGGAGGACACTCCCCTACAACCCTCGGAGCAAGGGTTTTAAGTTACGCCCTGGGGGCATATAAGGTTTTATATAGAAGGCGTTGTCGTAGAAACTTCAAAAAGCTTTTTTATAGAAGGTGTTGTCGTAGAAACTTCGAAAAGGGCTCATTCGATTGGAAATTGGAGTAGCTAGTGTCCTTTTTAATAGTCGAAAGTAATTGGAGGGCAGCTAGCCCCCCCCCCTAAACGCCCACCTTTTCCCCAGACACATCCAATCAAAATTTTGAGATAGCAATTTTGTTCAGTTTACTTGATTTCCAGATAGAAAATATGTTTTTGAGAAGGACACTCCCCTACAACCCTCGGGGCAAGGGTTTTAAGTTATGCCCTGGGGGCATATAAGGTTTTTATAGAAGGCGTTGTCGTAGAAACTTTGAAAAGGGGTCATTGGATTGGAAATTGGAATAGCTAGTGCCCTTTTTAATAGTCGAAAGTGATTGGAGGGCAACTAGCCCCCCCCCACGCCCAACATTCCCCCAAACACTTCAAATCAAACTTTTGAGATAGCCATTTTGTTAATCGTAGTTAATGTCCCGCTAGAAGATATGTTTTTGAGGAGGAGACTCCCCTACAACCCTCGGGACAAGGGTTATAAGTTATGCCCTGGGGGCATATAATGTTTTTAAAGAAGGCGTTGTCGTATAAAATTCAAAAAAGGCTCATTCGATTAGAAATTCAAAGGATTAGTGCCCTTTTTAGTAGTAGAAAGTGATTGGAGGGCAACTAGCCCCTCCCCCACGCCCATCATTCCCCCAAACACATCCAATCAAATTTGAGATAGCCCTTTTGTTCAGCGTAGTTGATTTCCACATAAAATAATTTTTTTTAGGAGGACACTCTCTTCCAAACCCCTCGGGGCAAGGGTTGTAAGTTATGCCCTGGGGGCATATAAGGTTTTTATAGAAGGCGTTATCGTAGAAACTTCAAAAAAGGCTCATTCGATTTGAAATTTAAAGGCATAGTGTCCTTTTTAATAGTCGAAAGGGATTGGAGGGCAACTAGCCCCCCCACGCCCACCTTTTCCCCAAACACATCCAATCAAAATTTTGAGATAGCTATTTTGATCAGCGTAGTTGATTTCCATATAGAAAATATATTTTTGAGAAGGACACTCCCTTACAACTCTCGGGGCAAGGGTTTTAAGCTATGCCCTGGAGGCATATAAGGTTTTATAGAAGGTGTTGTCGTAGAAACTTCAAAAAAGGCTCATTCGATTGGAAATTCTAAGGCTAGTGTTCTTTTTAATAGTCGAAAGTGATTGGAGGGCAAGTAACCCCTCTCTCACGCCCACCTTTAAACACATCCAATCAAAATTTTGAGAAAGCCAAATCATTCAGCATAATTTTAACTTCTGTAAATTAGGTATTTGAGGATGCCAACCCCCTCACAGCCCTCAGGACAAGGGTTGTAAGTTATGCCTTGGGGGCATATAAAGTTTTCATAGAACGCGTTGTCGTAGAAACTTCAAAAATGGCTCATTCGATTAGAAGTTGAAATGGCTATTGCCCTTATTAATAATCGAAAGTAATTGGAAGGCAACTAACACCCTTTCCACGCCCACCATTTCCCCAAACACATCGGATCTTAATTTTGAGATAGCCATTTTGTTCCAGGCAGTTAAAGTTCAGGAAATTATACCTTTGAGCAGGACACTCCCCCCACAGTCTTCAGTGTAAGGGTTATATATAAATGCACTGTGTTAATGCTAATTCTCAATGAGGTATCTCAGCAATATCCCGAGAACGACTGAGGGTACAATGTTCAAATGAATGAATGTTCAAATGAATGTTCAAATGAACTAAAAAATACAAATGAATGTACTTTATCAGTTTAATATACATACACTGATATTTAGTAATCAAAATGTAAATATTATTTGATTTATTAAAGTTATAAAAGTAAAAGTATTTATATTTTTTTCAGTAGAGTTCAAATTATGTTCTGGCCTTGGAAAGGCATAGAGGGTTTTGAACCCAACTTATGTTAATTTCTGCTCGTTTTGATTTTGACTCGGTTATTTATTGTAATTTCTGTTCGTTTTGGGTTTTATTTATTTATCGATACTGATTTGTGGTAGTTTCACGCTTGGTAGATTATTTGATTTTATTTTTGCTCATTTTCGTTTAATGGAGTTCTTTACTTTTCTTTGAAAAACTTATTTTGTGGAAAAAGTTTTTTGTAATTAATCCTGATAAACTTACACCGTTTTTCAGTGTATGAGAAGACACAACTACAATGTTTTCTAGCTCCTATCTACAAAGATATAGAAGTCTGTTTTTTTCGAGAAGGAAGACTACGAATATCTGTGTGCTTGTGTTTTTTTGTTTCTTTTTTTCAGAGGTGATCCTATCAAACCAATAGTCCTGGAAAATCAAGAGAAGACTCAGTCGAACAGAAATTCTAATTCCCTTTTTAAGTAGTCAAATCAATTATGCCACAGCAAAGTGGCGTACTGCCACTTGGGGCTAGTCAACTACAATTTTGCCTCAGAAAGCGCTATGTTGCTAGTAGTATCTATTCTATATATTTGAGGGATACATTCACACCTACAAGACCATACACAGTTTCAGGGATACATTCACACCTTCAGGTTTTTTAAACTTGGCAATGTACAATGTAGTCAAGCATGTTTTGAGAGTTTGGTCGTAATAATATAATTTAAAGCAAACAGGTTTACATTCACACCTACAAGACCATACACAGTTTCAGGGATACATTCACACCTACAAGACCATACACAGTTTCAGGGATACATTCACACCTTCAGGTTTTTTAAACTTGGCAATGTATAATGTAGTCAAGCATGTTTTGAGAGTTTGGTCGTAATAATATAATTTAAAGCAAACAGATTTATATTCACACCTACGAGACCATACACAGTTTCAGGGATACATTCACACCTACAAGACCATACACAGTTTCAGGGATACATTCACACCTTCAGGTTTTTAAAACTTGGCAATGTATAATGTAGTCAAGCATATTTTGAGAGTTAGGTCGTAATAATATAATTTAAAGCAGGTTTTTTTCTGTTTTTGTAACGATGCCACATTCTGTGTGATATGCAAAAAAAAGGGGTAATTAGTGATTGGATAATTTTTTAACGTGAAATCTCTGAATAAAATATTTTTGGAGCATGTACTTGACGATGGATATAAGGGTTAAGGTGATTAGCAATTACGAGCGAAGACTCCCTCACTGGCACCTGGCAGTAGGCTACGCATATCAAATTGCTGTACTGTAGGCCGACTTGCTAGCGAAAATGGATTCTATGGGTCGTATAGGAAATGATCATTTTGAATATCTTTCAATTTTGGAAGGAAACCCAAAAATGCTCAGAATCAAGAATAAACAAGATCTGCCTCAAGGGGAAAGCTCAGAGGCCCGTTGGTCCCCACTTTCTGAGGGTAGGGGAGGGGGGGGGTCAATTTTGGAGAGAAAACCAAAAATACTCAGAATCGAAAATAAACGGGATCCGCCTCAAGGGGAAGGCTCAGAGGCATAAAGCCAATAATTTTCATGTATCTATAATTATTAAAATTCTGTTTTTAGAGTTATGGTTACTTTCGGACGAGTTGCCCTTTACTTTCACCTTGTTTCCCAAAAACTGTTTAAAATTAGGGTTTTTTTTGTAGTTGTTTTCGTTTTTGCTTTATTGTTCGACTTGATAGGAATTCTGAAACTGGATGGTCGTTGAAATTTCTTAATAACTAAAGATTTAATTTTTCTTCTAAAGGGCTTAATATTCTCAAGGTTTTAGCTTTTGGCGGATAAAATTAAACCCCAGGAAATTTATTTATTTGGAATCAGCGTATAAAGCCAATCATTTTCATGTATCTATAATTATTAAAATTCTGTTTTTAGAGTTATGGTTACTTTCGGACGAGTTGTACTTTACTTTCACCTTGTTTTCCAAAAACTGTTTAAAACTAGGGGTTTTTTTTGTAGTTGTTTTCGTTTTTGCTTTATTGTTCGACTTGATAGGAATTCTGAAACAGGATGGTCGTTGAAATTTCTTAATGACTAAAGATTTTGTTTTTCTTCTAAAAGGCTTAATATTCTCAAGGTTTTAGCTTTTTACGGATAACATTAAACCTAAGGAAACTTATGTATTTGGAATCAGCGTATAAAGCCAATAATTTTCATGTATCTATAATTATTAAAATTCTGTTTTTAGAGTTATGGTTACTTTCGGACGAGTTGCACTTTACTTTCACCTTGTTTCCCAAAAACTGTTTAAAATTAGGGTTTTTTTTTGTAGTTGTTTTTGTTTTTGCTTTATTGTTCTACTTGATAGGAATTCTGAAACAGGATGGTCGTTGAAATTTCTTAA